>NC_081184.1:34792222-34888276 GCF_029867415.1 Vicia villosa | reverse complement strand
CGCTTTCTCTTTGCCCCCAGGAATGTGTTGATCTGCTGTTCTTCTTGAAGCTGTCCGGTGAGCTCCAATATCCTTCTCTCATAGTCCTGACAGTATGATTTGAAGGTGTCTCTTTCCTCTTTGAGTTGAACCCAAGATTTTTGCAACTCTTCTAGGTCAGTTGGCATGTCCGGGTGTAGAATAACTTGAGGTTCATATCCTTCGACCTCTGGTTCAATAGTCACAGGTAGAACAGCAGGATATGGCATAAGGAGTTTCTGAGCATGAGTACGGACCCATCTGAGGTAGGGTTCCATAGGAATAGAATTCCATTGCCCCAGAGTTTTGCTTTCTATTCTATAGACACTGCCCCATGCATGTATGAACCTTCGTCGGTGTCTATGAGAATCATTCTCGTAATCAAACACAATGCCATGGATAATCATGTCATGAGGACCGTTGCTCCTTGCATATCCGAATTGGCGTAGAGCTAAAGAGGGATTGTAAGTGATGCCTCCTTTGATGCCAAGGAGTGGCACATTAGGGTACTCTCCACAATGATCAATGATAGTAATGTCTCTTTGAAAGAAGTTGTTCCACCGGATATCTGAATGAGACAAAGACATAATCCTGCGAGACCAATGCATTCTTTGTTCATTTCTCAACACTGATCGGGAAGATGAAATGTAAACCACCTAGCTAGTAGTGGTATACAGCACATGAGAGTTCCTCGTTTCTTCATGGTACGAGTGTGTAGAGAATGTAGAATGTCTCCCAGCAATGTTGGTACCGGGTTACGGATTAGGAAAAGGTTGATGATGTGTACACTTATGAACTGGTCGGGATTTGGGAATAAAACCAACCCATAGATCAAAAGTGCCATAACTTCCTCAAAAGCTGGATAACTTTTGTTTTCTAGCAGTAGTCGAGCCTTTTCCAATAAGAACTTGGCAAGTAAACCCTTAACTCCACTCTTTGTTTCCCAATTGGACTCGATTTCTGATTTCCGCAGATGTAAAGCAGCAGCAATGACTTCAGGTTTTGGAATCCTTTCTAAACCAGTGAAAGGTAATTGATTTCGAACAGGCAATCCAATTAGTTCAGAGAATTCTTCCAAAGTGGGTACCAACTGGTAATCAGGAAAGGTAAAGCAATGATGTTCAGGGTCAAAGAACTGGAACAGGACCCGTATCATGTCTTCTTCAAATTTTGAGGTAACCAAATGGAGTAGGTGACCATGCCTTTCGGTGAATTGAACATTCCTGGGGAATTCTGACACTAAGTCTTTTAGTTCAGACGGTACCGTTGAGATGTTGATTCGGATGTAATCTTTGGTGGCGGGAGCCATTACCTGCAAAAACAAAGGTAAACTCTTTGATCCTTGAAGTGTTTGGTGCAAAAATGATATGCTTATGATGCAAACATGTGGCACACAAAAACAAATCAAACAATAGCCTTAGGTTTAAAGGCTTGTATGAAGCTGATAGGTGATACCCTCCCCACTGAAGTTGAGTTGGTTAAAACCTGTCCTAGAATTGGATTCGGGTTCTATGATCCTTGGAAGTAACATCTCAATACGGCGCTCGAGCGGCCGATCAAAATATTCCTCGAGGATAACTAACTTCGATCAATTTCAAAGCTAGCCACTTAAAAGGCCACAAGTCAAGTTCAACTAAAAAGGTTCTAAGACAAATTAGTGTTTAATGACATTTCGGAAGCCTAATATACTCCTTGATCGTTTTCAAGGGACATCAGTATAAACCAAAGTATCGCACTAACGATGACTACCAGATTAACCGTATCGGTACATGCCGTACAGTTTCCTTGGTCTATTGTCATATACTTAAGGTATCTCGAGATTCGGGTTAGAATCTTCCACATAAGCAGAATACCCAAACAAACCTTTGAAAAATAGAGCAATCAAGTCAAACAATTGAAAACATCGAAGTGATCTATTCTCTTAAGGTAACCCCTTTTGAAAACATTTTGTTTTTGAAAGTATCTCCCCAGCAGAGTCGCCAGTTCTGTGGACCTCCGATTTTTTTAATCCCGGGCCATACCTCTGTTCTGTAGAGATACGTGAACTGACTCTTTTTTGTCGCTTAATGCTTTCGCATTTTTTTGAAAATTCACAGAGTCGCCACCGACCTTTTATTTTATCCAATTAAGGAAAGGTTTATAAAAGAAACAGAAAAAAGACCTTTAAGAAATTCTGGGTAAGGGGGTAGGTTATACAAAGGGAAGGTGTTAGCACCCTTTGTATCCATGGTTATCCATGGGCTCTTAAGTTTGCTTAGCTCACTTGTTTTTCGATCACTTTTCAATTGCTCTGAAATTGCTCATATGTGGTTTCAAATACCTTTGTAATTTGAATTTTGTAATGATCCGTGTGTGGATGTATACAAAATGCTTGTTTATCTTTCGAAAGATGTTTTGAAAAGAACGTTAACTTTGTAATAACCCGTGTTTGGATGTATACAAAGTATTGTCTTTTTTTGAAAGTTTTGAAAAATCAACAGTGTATGAGAATTTTGTTTGTTTTGATTTGAGCAAGCAAACTAGGAGGTCTACCCTGAGTTGTAAGGTCTTTATCCTATTTCCTTTAAAAATCTATCCTTTCACCGGATATAAAAGCAAGGTTCGATTTTGTACTCAAAACAGTGGAATTTTGACTTTGATCTTGAAAGGAATGAGAAGGGATTACCTTAAGAGGTGCAAGTGTGATTGTGATTGGATTCAGATATTTATCTTTGAAGTTAGTGATCTAACGGTTCAATTTTATCTTTGACATACACGCAGTTTATATGTGCTGGAAATTAAAATGCGGAAATGTAAAGTGCGGAAAGTAAATCTACGCTATTACATCGATTGTGCAGGAAATGTAAACTAGCCTATTTACATGAATTTGACATCCTATACATTTATCTAGGAATTTTAAATTGCAAGAAAAATAAAAGGCATGTTTTTTAGATTTTTTATGATTGGTTTTAATTATAATTAATGCATGATTAATTAAATTAAAATGAAGAAAAAAGATGAAAATAGATTTAAACCTAGAAATTAAGTTTAAAATATGTACAAAATATTTGTTAATTAATTTTAAAACAAAACTAATTTTTTTGGAATTTTTGAAATTGATTTAAGTTAATTAAAACATAATTATGTAAATAATTATACAAATAATTAAAACTTAAAGATAAAATTATTCAAAATATGTACAAAATTAGTTTATAATATATAAACAATATTTAACATAAAGAACAATTTTTTTTTTATGATTTTTTGATTGGTTAGAATAATTAAAAAGCCAATATATAAATATATACTAATTAATTATGCAAAATATTGAAATTATGAAGAAAAATAATAATTTTTATTTCAGAAAATAGTATATTATTTTAGAAGTCTAAAAATATTTTTTGTGTATTTTTTTGGATTTTTAAAACTATTTTTAATTAATTTAACAAAGAAATTAAAACAAAATAGAAAATAAAATAGAAAATAAAAGGATACTGATCCTGTATGGAAATTAAATGAGGGAGTATGATATGCGTGCGTGTTCTGAGGCGTTGGATGAGTTGATGGATGGATCAGAAGGCCCAGATGGTGAGGGACCATAGCACGTGGAACACCTGCAAAACACTGAATTCCAAGTCAGTTTAAAAAAAAACACGCGCGCGCCTCCCAGCGAATCAGAGGGCGCCACGCATCATCTTCAACCTTCAGATGGGTTTTTACACCGTTCATTTGCAGGTGGTGTAAAAAACCCAATCTTTTACACCTGGTAATAATAGCGAATACAAGCAAACGTGAGTATAAATTTAGCGCGATGGTATGGTTGAGTTCGTATTGTTCATGCGAACTCAATGGTACTATTCAGAACCTGTAATTTTGCCTAATTTAGAAAACCCTAATTTTGGGATGAAGAACCCTAAAATGGTGGTTTCGTGTATACGCATCTAAAACTTAATTAAAGCTCCAGAAATGATCTACACCTCAAACCAAACTCAATAGTATGTCTACATCTTGTTAAACATGTGTGAATAGCCAGATACGAATTGATTTTAGTTTGAACAATTTTTGACCTGTGTAGCTCGATTCAGTGAGCTTCAAGGCTTGTAATTGATTGAGATAGTTTCAGTGATGTTCAAGGAAGGTGTATGAATGCTTAGTTTGTATTGAAATGAGCAGAAATTACAAATTCGAATTTGAGTTTTCTTTGAATTTTTTTCAAGTGATTACAAAGGTGTTATGCTTAGCTTTGCTTCTGAACTTGTCCCTCTCTTGTTGCTGAACTAAGATAGCTTATTTATAAGCCATGTGTGCTTAGAATTGAAGCTAATATGTAGCTAGTTGCCTTTGTTGAAATCTTGCATTCTTTAATATTAAAAAAGCTTGAATTCTTGACCAAGTCACCTTGCCTTCAATGCACCTGCCTTGCCCTTTACTTCTCTGCAGAAAGATGAAGATTCTTTGGGGTGAGTCATGCTTGATTTGTAAGCTACCATTTATCCATGCATTTTCCTTTTAATTTTAATCTTAAAGTAAGATAAAATCATGCAAAAATGGATAAAAAAAGGTATGGGCTTAGTCTTGGTCGTGGGAGGCCCATAGTAACATGGAAATGATGTTTGAATGCTGAAAACTTGGCCCCATTTGGAAAAAATGCCATTTTGAACAATGTTGATTTCATGTATTTTCCCAAAATTTAGCCAACTTCAACAAGGTGTAAATCCTTCAATTTTTGTCATATGAAGGAGATCTTGCACTTTTTGGAAACCTCAAAGAGTCCTCTAACCAATGCCTTTGGTCTCATGTCAAAATGATTTTTGAAGCTCCTTGTGTGTCCTTTTGAAAAAAGTGTCTTTTTGTTGACTTTGAAAATGACCTGTAATGTCTTTGATCATATTTTTCAAATGGTGAATCCAATGACCATGGGATCAATGGCATTTGAAAGATAATTGAATTTCCTTCAAAACAAGCTTTGGTTTGAATTTTTTGGATGAAGGATGAGAGAGTTATGATCAGTCAAAGTTGAGTTGACTTTTCAAGCAAAAACCCTAATTTTGAATCTTAGGGTTTTGTTGATTTTTGATCTTTCCTTGATGAATTATGATCATCCAATGATCAAATGATGAATCCTTTGACAAAATATGGACTTTGACAAAAAATTTCATTTTTGACTGTCTGTTGACTTTTTTGGTCAAACGGGTCGTCTGTTGACTGTTTGAGCTGCTGACGGTGCGTCTGAGTGAATTGAAGTTTGAAAATTTGTATGATGGTACTTTGAGATATATGGATGTGTATGAAATCCATTTGAGCTCTCAAAAACTTGTTGCTCCTGTAAAAACAAGAAAAACCCTAGTCAGGGACTGTTTATGTAGGAGACAGTTAAGCGTACCTGATTTTTGCGCAGTGTTGAGTCTCTGCTAATCGCGTGATATTCAGAAGACTTCTAGAACAAAAATCTTGGAATTTTGAATTGTGAAAGATTGATTTGATTGATGGTACAAAACATTGAGAATTGTACTGCCAGCAGTTTGGCTGTCGACTGACTGTCCAGGTATTGATGTAGCAGTTAGAGTGAAAAAATCAACAGTCAAAGTTAATTTTCTTTTTTTGTTGTTTTTTGTTTTTGTTTTATGTGAAAAATGAAAGTTTATTTACATGACTTGTTAAAAACACAGACATAATAAATAACTAATATTTACGGTATGCGGGCAAAATTACCGATAATAACCCTGAAAATCATTTAATGCACAGAAATAGGAATATTTGACTGGCAGAAAACACACAAAATATTATCTTAGTAATTAAGCAATATTATGACAAATAGTACAACATTTAATACTGACAGTACAAATATTACATACTATATTGAACAGTACGACGAATAAACGGTACATTTAAGAAATAAGAAATACTGCAAATTTTAAGAATGACGATTAATGACCCATGCTATGAACAATAACATGTAGATGATTGGGAGTGCAACCATTGCAGGTCCACACTCTTCAGGACTATGCAGGCAGAAGAAAGTCATGATCACCGTAGCAATGGTGATGACTGTAAGAAACAGTGTCTCTATCCACTTTGCCATTCTTGTCAGGGAAGAAGAAAAAATAGATATGAGATAGGAATTTGAAAGATGAGTTGGAATTTGATGTGAGATTTTATGGAAGAAAATGAGAGGTATTTATAGAATGGAAAGAAGGAAAGAGACGTTGGGGAATGATGTGATTCCGTACAAAAGGAAAATTTGAGTGGAAGTAAGATTTGAAAGAAAGTGTATGATAGTGTTGGAAAAAAGAGAGATTTGATTTTTGAAAAAGAGATTTGAAAAGATTTTTTGCAAATAATGGAATATAGTACAAAAATTAGTGGGAAACAAAAGATAATAATAATCTACTTGTTACCAGTACAGTCTGAGTTTCCTGATTCTGCGCCTGCAAAAAAAAGATTTAACTCTGTACCAATTGTGTCAGTACCATTTATCTGTAAATAAATAAATAGCATGTGTGAAGTAATAAACAGTATTTGGTGTTTGCGTAAGAATAAATTCAACTGCAAGCCAAATTACTGTATAAAAACTAAGTATTTCATATGTCAGGATATTTGTTGAAATAAAAATCCATGATTATATGAGACCCTTAATTTTCAGATTGGAGTTTTCTTGAAAAATATATGGGCAAATTTTGGGGTATAACAGACAGTTTATGCTTAAATATGGTTGTCGGCTATCTATTGACAAATTGAGGACTTGATCGCCCTTAATCTCTTGTTGATAGTAGACGAAATCATATGGATGGGATGAAATTGTTGTTACCTTAATGGTATAAGATGTGGTGAATGCTAAGCCGTGAGAATAATCACTCACCATGTTGTGTGAGCATATGAAGAAGTGAATATGAAAGGGTGCAACATATAGGACGGTGACTTAAGACGGGTAATCAAAGTCGCACAACGAAAGTGTGATGTAGAGTGGTGTTATGAGTACAACTCGTGGGCAGTGAGGAATTAATATGTCGGAAGCCTACGTAGAGAATATGTGTTGATCTATATGTTGGATTCAAAATCTCGTGGATGTAAGGATGTCGTGCCAAAGGATTAGAACCCTTTTGAATAATTGTCGAAATGATGAATATGTTATTATGGTTGTACGTAGTTAACGAGTATGTATTCGGCGAAGTTAAGACAATGAGTTGATACTATATGATGCTATAATAACCTTATGCTGTTGTAAGGTGTTATTGTAGATTCCAGATGTAATGGGGAATTATACTCTATGAAGGACGAAGTTGATTTAATCCTTAGAGAATGGCGAGACTCAGTTCGAGCTATTTTGTAAGCAATGATATATTGAGGCTGATGAGTGTGATTATGATTACTTGTGTGTACTCGTTCTGATGGTTAGGATATTTAAATGGAGGAAGTAAATCAAGGATTTGTTTTTGGATGCAAGCAAGCATTGCTGAGTGGTAAATTAGTACCATGGATGGTAAAGAATGATTCTTAAGCGAATGAGTAAAGAGAGCCATGATTGGGTAAAACTCGGGAATCTAATTGGTAATGATGGTTGTAACGAGTAATCAGAATAGTGCAACAAAAGCGGAATGTAAATGTGTTGGGTAATTGCTAGTGTGACTTGAGAGGAGTCAGATAGTTGAAATTCAATGGTATAGGAATATCATTATTGAGTTTCTTGAAGGAAGCGGTCGGTGAAAAGTGTAAGTATTACTTTATCGCTCAGATGGAAGAGTGTGTCTAAGGTTGGTACGTGGGTAGATAGAATCCATTACTGCAGTGTTGATCAGTTGTGATCATACCAGGGATTGTGTAATTGTATTATTCAGTTATTGAGCGTGTTGTATGGATCGCACCTCGACGTTTTATTGTCGTTAACCTTTGGAGATATAGTGAGTGGTATACCTTGGGATGGTCAAATGCGACGTAAGAGCTGAGATTGAATGCATGAGACATGCTTATGTTGGTTATGTCAGATGAATTTTGAGGTTCGACTAAGAAAGTGTTAACTGGGAACGGGAGAGTCGGATGAAGGACTCTTATCCGGAACTCTTCACTTGAGGTATGTTTTCGAGGACGAAAAAATCTTTTAGTGGGGGAGAGTTGTAACACCCCGAAAATTATTTCTAATTATTTAATTTAAGTAGGAAAATTATTTAATTGGAATATTTGAATTTATGAGGAATATTGAGAAATATTGGAAAATAGTTATTGGGTTGTGTGTGGTTAGTGAGAAAGGGAGGTGTTAACTTGTTAGGCCCATTAACCAAAGTTATTCTATTTCTCATAAAATAGAAAGAAATTGTGGAAGAGGAGGGTTACAGCAATTGGGAGAAGAGAAAGAACGTGAAAATAACTGAAGAGCTTTGAAAAGGGGAAGACCGAAGATCAAACCTAAGGTAAGGGTGGACTCTTCCTTTTAGTATCTCTTATGTGGTCTTAGGTAATAGGTAGATTGATGTATGGTTTGATTCAATTAGACATTGGGATTGTTAGGTTAGGGTGTTCTAATTTGGATTGAATTGATGATGATTGTGTGAACTATTTGGTTAATAATGAGTTTAAATGATGTTTTGTGGTGTATGATTGAATGTATGATGATTATATGCCTGTATGTGATGTCTGGGGTCGATTTTGGAATGAAACTAGGTGGAATCGCAGGGTCTGTCGCAGACCTGAGAATTGCAAAATCGCAGGTCCGCTGAGCGGAGGGGGTCCGCTGAGCAGAGGTCCCAACGTAGTTCGCTTCTGTTGGACGTCGCTAGAGGTCCGCTAAGCGGAGGTCTGAAGGATTCGCTTCTGCCTCGCATCGCTGAGCGAACCTTGCTGTGTGTGAATTTTTCTAAAACTTTAAAATGACGTATCTTTTGATCCGTGAATCATTTCTTAGTGTCGTTTTGGGCGTTGTGCAAGTAATTGAATGTTTATATGATGGATGATAAATATGGGTAGTGGCCGACTTTATTTCTTTAAAACTCGATTTAATTACTTGATGAGAATTGAACATTGTGTGCATATGAGATAGGTGTGACAATGTGTTTGATGTGATGATGAATTGGTTGTGATTGTTATTATGATTGTGATGAATGCATGACTATTTGAATGATGTTGAAAACATGTACATACTTATTGGTGATGTGGTGTTGAGATGAGTTGTTCATCGTGATTCGGTGATGTTTATAAGTATGTTATGTGTGTTTCATTCATTCATATGCATTTGATGATGGATCCCGTTGATGAGTGGATCATTGGTGGCTAATTCCCATTGTGCGGAGATTAGTAAGCAGCCATCGTGTGCCCATGGGGGTGTGAGCAATGAGGTTAATCGTGTGCCCATGTGGGGTGTGAGCGATTGAAGGGCAGTATCGTAGAGAGAAGTCCTGTGAATGTGATTCACGAATTTTGGTACCACATGCATAGTGTCAGTTGTGTCATATGCATTTTGTCATAACATGATTGTATGGATTTCTTTGTTTTGTGTTGTAATCTATTATTGTGTGATTTGATGAATAATAGATGTGAATCTGAATGTGTATAATTGGGTGAACAGTATATTTTGATGCTTGATTCCTATGAATTGCATAATATTTACTAATTGAGAATGAGACTCATCCTTACATGTTGTCATTTTCAGATTGAGGAGTAGCGGCATTAGTGCTCGGTGAGGATGACTCGTAGAGTTTATCTGTTTATGTTAGGTCGTGTCGATCATGCTCTGATCTTGTAACATTGGGGGACGATAGTTATAGAGTTTTATGAGATTACTCTATTTTATTTGGTGTTGGATTATATTTCCATTTGGTTATATTGATGATGTTTCTTATGCCGCTGTGATAAACATGATTGTGTTTTTGGTAAATCGTTTCCTAATGAAACATGACTTGACCATGGTTGGTTTATTTATTTTAAATAATTGTGGCACCCTTGTGTTTATGTTTTTACTCTGATATATTTATTTAAATTGCCGCGGGGTTTAGAAGGGTGTTACATTAGTGAAAATTGGTTTCATTTAGGCAACAATTAAAAAACACCTTTAGGCACTGTGAGATATTGGATCGAACTATAGTATGGTCGAAGGGTAGCTTCTTGGTTTGATAGGATTAAACATGAAGTCGAAGGTTGTTCACATGCTTGTGTCGAAGATGCTAGGGTTGTTAGCATGTTAAATTAGGTTTTAGTGTTTAAACCCTAATTTGTTAAGTTAGCTTGTTTATTAAGTTGGCTTGTGTAATGGGCCTTGTGGAAAAAGCCCATTAGTTAGTATGTTAGGTTTTATTATAAATAGCATACTAGTCTCTCATCATTACTATGCTGCAAATCCTAATTTAGGGTGAGAGAGGTTATTTATTATTCTTATAGACTTGTAATCTTGTTTTAAGAGAAAGTAAAAGAATAGCAGTTATAACCAATTCTTGTGTTCTTCTTATCTTCCCTAATTCCTATTATATTTTGTTCTTGGTATTGATTTCACAACAAATTGGTGCGGTGAGCATGGAGAAGATACCTTCAACAAAGTATGATATTGAAAAGTTCACCGGAGTGAATGATTTCGGTCTGTGGCGCTTGAAGATGAAAGCCCTACTGGTTCAGCAGGGTTGCTTGGAAGCATTGAAGGGAGAGGCAGCCATGAATGCAGAATTGACGGCAGCGGAGAAGACGAATATGATCGAAAAGGCATACAGCGCAATTTTGTTGAGCCTTGGTGATAAGGTTCTCCGACAGGTATCAAAGGAGACGACGGCATCAGGGTTATGGGTGAAACTTGAAAGTTTGTATATGACCAAATCGTTGGTAAATCGACTCTACCTGAAGCAAGCTTTGTATTCATTTAAGATGATTGAAGACAAAGTGTTGGCTGAGCAGATGGATATGTTCAACAAGCTGATTCTTGATCTTGAAAATATTGATGTGAAGATTGATGATGAAGATCAAGCGCTGTTACTATTGTGTTCTTTGCCTCGATCACATGCTCACTTCAAAGAAACTCTCTTGTATGGAAGGGAGTCCCTGACGTTTCAAGAAGTTTAATCAACCTTGTATTCTAAGGACTTGAATGAACGAAAGGAGCATAAACCTTCGAATGTTGGTGAAAGTTTGGCCGTTAAAGGAAAATTCTTGCGAAAGGATGGTAAGTTCGACAAGAAGAAGGGCAAAAGCCAGTCAAAGTCTTACAGTGGCGAAGCATCTGGCATTCGATGCTATCATTGTAAGAAGGAGTGTCACACGAGAAAGGTGTGCCCTGAACGCCTGAAAGATCATGGAGGTAAGGATAATGGCAATGCAGCCATCGTTCAAGATGATTTCGAATCACCTGATGTTCTTGTGGATTCAAGCAGTGACTCGAGAAGAGAGTGGATAATGGATTCAGGTTGCATTTGGCACATGACTCCAAACAAAGACTTGTTCGAGGAATTATGTGATCAAGAGGGTGGATCAGTATTGCTGGGAAACAACAAGGCTTGAAAAATTGCAGGTGTTGGATCTGTGAGATTCCAGCTCCATGATGAGTCAATAAGGTTGTTGACTGAAGACATGTATGTTCCTGATTTGAAGAGAAATCTTCTTTCTCTTGGTGAATTCAACAAGAAAGGATATGTTTTCCAAGGAGAGAAAAGTATCCTAAGAGTCATGAAGGGGTCGAAGGAAGTCTTGAGAGGCGTGAAGAAACAAGGCTTGTATACCCTTGAGGATGAAGTTGTAAGTGGTTCGACAAATGTTGCATCTACGAACCCGTTGTCGAAGACAGAAACCTGGCACATGAGATTGGGCCATGTCAGTGAAAGGGGTCTGATCGAATTAGGGAAATAAAATCTGCTTGGTGGAGACAAAGTCGAAAAGATGAAGTTTTGTGAACCCTGTGTATTTGGAAAATATTGCAGAGTTAAGTTCAACAAAGGCAAACAAAGAACACATGGATCCCTTGATTACATCCATGCTGATCTTTGGGGGCCTGCAAGGTGTCCATCACATTCAGGAGCAAGGTATTTTCTATCCATAGTTGATGATTATTCCAAGAAGTTATGGATATTCATCCAGAAGACTAAGGGTGAAACTTTTGAGAATTTCAAAAGTTGGAAGACTCTGGTCGAAAATCAGACTGGCAGAAAGGTCAAAAGGTTGAGAACCGATAATGGCCTTGAATTTTGCAATGAGGCGTTCGACAGGTTTTGTGCGGGCTCTGGTATTTCAAGGCACAGAACTACTGTAGGTACTCCACAGCAAAATGGTTTAGCTGAAAGGTTTAATCGAACTATTTTGGAGACAGTCAGATGAATGTTGACTAGTGCGGGGTTAAAGAAGGTGTTCTGGGCTAAGGCTGTTTCGACAGCAACATATCTGATAAACAGATGTTCTTCGACAGCGTTAGATATGAAGACACCTGAAGAAGTTTGGTCGGGACATCCACCAGATCTCGACAAACTGAGAGTATTTGGATGCGTAGCCTATGCTCACATTAGGCAAGACAAGGTCGAACCTAGAGCTCTGAAATGCATGTTCATGGGATACCCTGAAGGAGTCAAAGCTTATAGGCTATGGTGCCTAGAGCCAGGTCACAAGAGGTGTATCACCAGTCGAGATGTAGTTTTCAATGAAGCTGAAATGGCTTTCAAGAAAACTGATGATGATGATGATGGTCGAAGTGCAGAAGAGCTGGAATAGGTAGAGATTCCTGTTGAGGTGGAGCATGTTGATGCTGAATTGCATATCCCTGATGAAGTCAAAGAAGAAGCAGAAGATGCTGAGGAAGTTGAGGAAATTGTCGATGACTACCTATTATCGAGAGATAGGTCAAGAAGAGTCATCAAGCCACCTCAGAGACTTGGGTATGCAGATCTTATAGGTTATGCATTAATCTCTGCCAGTGAGGTTCTTGATGATGAACCTAGAGATTATAAGGAAGTTATGAGGAGTCGAAATAAGAATGAATGGCTGAAGGCCATGGATGATGAGTTGAAATCTCTTCGTGATAATCACACCTGGGAACTGATCAAGAAACCTGCTGGAGCTAGGTTAGTCAGCTGTAAACGGATTTTCAAAGTTAAGGAAGGAATTGAAGGAGTGACGTCGAAAAGATACAAGGCAAGGTTGGTCGCAAGGGGTTTCAATCAGAAAGAAGGTGTCGACTTCAATGATGTGTTTTCTCCTATTGTGAAGCATAAATCCATTCGAATGTTGCTTGCCATGGTGGCACAGTTCGACCTTGAACTGGAACAGATGGATGTGAAGACTGCGTTCTTGTATGGTGATTTAGATGAAACAATCCTGATGAGGCAACCTGAAGGATATGTCGAAAAGGGAAAGGAAGATTATGTGTGCAAGCTAAAGAGATCTTTATATGGGCTGAAACAATCTCCTCGACAGTGGAATAGGAGATTTGACATGTTCATGGCACGCATAAGTTTCATTAGAAGTCAGTTCGACCACTGTGTTTACTTCAGATTTCAACCTGGTAATTCATTTGTTATTTTGTTGCTTTATGTGATGAGGGTGAAGGCTGAACTCAATAAGGAGTTCGATATGAAGGATCTGGGAGCTGCTTCCAGGATTCTTGGAATTGACATTCGAAGAGATAGAAAGAAGTCGAAGTTATGCTTATCTCAAGAGGCATATCTACGAAAGATTCTCGAAAGGTTTGGTATGTCGAATTCGAAGCCAGTTGTGACTCCGAAAAACCCTCAATTCAAGCTGAGTATTGATCAGTGTCCCAGTACAGATGTTGAAAGAGCCTATATGAATAGCATCCCATATGCTAATATAGTTGGTTCTTTGATGTATGATATGGTCTGTACTAGACCCGATATAGCATATGCAGTAAGTCTTATAAGCAGGTACATGGCGAATCCTGGAAAGGCTCACTGGCAAGAATTGAAGTGTATTTTAAGGTACATAAATGGGTCTCTGAACAGGGTCCTAATTTATGGTAGAGCCTTGGGTGAAGATAGTAAAGCAGCAATCGAAGGATATGTCAACTCTGATTATGCACGTTGTATGGATTCTAGAAAATCTATTTCTGGATATGTTTTCACTATGTTTGGCACAACAATTAGTTGGAAAGCAACACTTCAGAAGGTTGTTGCTCTATCAACCACTAAAGCAGAATATATTGCTCTCACTGAAGCTGTGAAAGAATCATTGTGGCTTGAAGGTTTTGCAAAGGAGCTGAAACATCAAGGTCGAGGTATCACTGTTAAATGTGATAGTCAAAGTGCAATACACCTGTCGAAGAATTCAGCCTATCATGAGCGAACTAAGCACATTGATGTGAGGCTGCATTTTGTCAGAGAAGTAATCGAGCGTGGAGAAGTCCAAGTGCCGAAGGTTTCGACTGAAGACAATGCTGGTGATATGATCACAAAGACATTGCCAAGTTCCAAGTTTTTCCACTGTATGCAGTTGATAAATCTGCATGAAGAAAGCTAGTTTGTTCCCTTGATGCTGTAGAGTTAGATCCAAGGTGGAGATTTGTGAGATATTGGATCGAACTCTAGTATGGTCGAAGGGTAGCTTCTTGGTTCAACAGGATTAAGCATGAAGTCGAAGGTTGTTCACATGCTTGTGTCGAAGATGCTAGGGTTGTTAGCATGTTAAATTAGGTTTTAGTGTTTAAACCCTAATTTGTTAAGTTAGTTTGTTTATTAAGTTGGCTTGTGTAATGGGCCTTGTGGAAAAATCCCATTAGTTAGTGTCATACCCTAATTTTTGACCCCCCTGAGATGACATATCTTCAGGATTTTTCATCAGGTCAAGACAAGTACCCAGAGCAGTCATTTCTCCATCTGGTACCTAATCGAGGATGCTCGAAGACAAGAAAGCTCAGGCAAAGGATCAATCAATAAAAAGACTAGTCTTTAATACAATCATGGGGCTCAAAAACTTCACTTTTCTCATTTATGATTGATTAGACATCCAGTCATATGAGTACAGGTTTACTCAGGTCACCAGACTAGGGTTTTGAGCCTATCAGGGACTAAAATCAGGGATCACTTTTGGGAAACCCTAAAAAGCCCCAGGGAACCATTCAAAAACATCAATCATCTTCAAATAACTCATATGACAAGATCTACTAGACATCACACTTCAATTCAAAGTCTACAGTCATTATTTTCACATGGTCGACAAATTAGGGTTTTGACCTAATTCACCAAGATAGTTGACTTTTAATCAGGGCATGAATCCAAAACTCAAGACATGATTCAAGAATCTCTACTACCTCAATATAATCCATTTACATCATTCATTTGAGGAAAAGATCTTGTTTCTACACAAAAGCCCAAAAATTCACTTTGTCAGGGAAAAGTCAACTGTGAAGGATCATCATTGACTTTTAAGGTTTTTGGTCAAAAAATGACTTTCAAAGATTAATATCATCAATATATGGATGTCAAAGTCATTTGGCCAAAGAAATTCAAATAAATTCATCAAGGAGCAAAAAGTCGGGAATTAGGGTTTTTGAGGGCATGGTGAGATCTCAAAATTTCACCTACACAACTCAAAAAACTTCCAACATGAAAGTTGTAGATCTTGCCAAATAAAACAACATCTTACAAGGGAACTTTTTTCAAAAGATCAACCATTTATGAAGTTTTGGAAATTTTGAAGTTTAGGTCATAAACACTTAGAAATTTTTCTAAGTGTTTTAACCTAGTTTTCATCCAACTTTAGGCTAATTTTTCACAAATTTCCCAAAGGATTCTGAAGAAACTCCAAACTAATGATTTGAAGTAGATGTTTAGGGCTTTCCAAATTGTGTTCAACCTTCTTCAAATTCAATTTGAGCTAGGAGTTATGCTTGTTCAAAGTTGGCCTCATGAAGTAAAATTATAGGTCATGTACAATTTGGAACTTTGCAATTTTGTGCATTTTGCTTCACTAAGTGATGCTACACGACCTCTAATGCATCTGAAACCATACCACACATCAATTTTCATCATTGCATAAGGATTAGAGAAGATTCCCAAAAACAAAGGCATGTGATTATGTAATGATTGCATTTTTGAATTTATGGCAAATTGATGATTCATCAAAGGAATCTTCTCCCAACCAATTGGAGCTCATTTCTGCAGCCATTTGGTCCCCTAAGATCAAGCAAAACCGATGGCTAGGGAGTGGTATCAAAGAGCTCATCATTGCACTTGGAATATTCTTTGAATTCCTTCATGGCTAAGAAAGCAAATCAACTTCACTAAGGAAGCTCACTCCTCTGCAGCTATACCAATCCATTTGCCTATAAATACAGATGCATTCCTCATTCAAAAACACACCAAAGCAACCATATTCCTTGCTTTCTCTTTCTCTCCTCTTGTTCATTGTTTTTCAAAGTTCTTTGGCAAGAAGAATCGATTTCTTCAAACCAAAGCTTATCTTTGGGAAGTGAGCATTCTAACATCTCAAGGGAGGTCATTTGAGGTGATCCAAGCACCTGGATCACTTCTGTAGGTGGAGGAACACCATTGTTGCTCTCACTTTGGAGCATCTGCAGTTGGAGGTCCATGGAGTGATTCAGAAGGTTTCAAGGCAAGCCAATCATCCAGACACACTCCTCAGGTCATAGTGAAGCTAACCAGATGGCTGCAGCTCATCTGTAACTCAGGATTCAACAACCTCCATGTCCACTTGAAGTTCAAATCGAGGGAGGTCCATAGAACAATTCAGAAGGATTCAGGCTACAATAAGCATCCAGTTAGCATCATTGAGTCTCAGGGAAGCTATTGAGATCATTCATTCAAGCCCAGGTGCTCTCAATCATCCTCACGACCTCCATTTTCAGAGGTAAGTTTCTGAACTTCATCTCTCTAATTTAAGTACTCTTTATGAAATAGCTCGATTCTATCTTGTTCAGCATCATCAGAGGATTGAAAACCCTCTATCATCATCCATTTATCTTTCAGTATAGTCATTTAATTTGATTTTGAAATTTTAGGGTTCTTCACGATTTCTGGTAAATTAGTTAGATGTAGTTAATATTAGTTCATGTTAGTTACATATTTAGAATCGTGAGTGAAATTAGAGCAAGTTTCGTGTTTACATCATGGCAAATGATTGAGAAATGAGTGAGTTCAAAAATTCAAATTCATGGAGCTTGAGGTTGAAGACGAAGATGGTGGTGGCGCGCAAAATTCAAATCTCAGGGCAGAGTTTATTTTATTTTGAGTGGTATGCGTTTTATTAATGACTAAACAACTTGCCCTAGTGGCCACACATGCGCCCTTAGTATCATCATGCCACAAGTCTGGGGTTCGAATCCCCCTCGCCCCAGACTTTTTGATTCTTTTATTTTTTAAGGATTTCCAACTTGTTTTGAGACATGACCAAATGGAGGCAAGTCACTAACACTGAGCGCGCGTTGGCTCAGTGGTGTTGTTTTGGATTGGTGACCTCAAGGGCGTGGGTTCAAACCCTCCAAGGGCCAAAACTTATTTTTTTAACACTAATTTCTTTCATTTCTCTTCACAACTTCACATATTTATTTAACCTATCAAAATAAATCATTTTCACTTCATTTTTCACACACTTTTTATTTAACATATCTATTTTGTGAATAATCAAAAAAATCATAAAAATATTATTTATTTCATGTATTTTTATTAGGTTTAAAATAGCATGTTTTAGGTGTTTTCTTAAATACTTGAATACATATTTTCTACTTTGTTTTAAACTAAATCACCTTGTAAATAATTTTATGATGAAACCCTATTTGTTTAGGTCTTAATTAAGTAAAAATCTTTATTTTTACTTTAATTAAGTTGACTTTTGTCAATTTTCAAAGCTGTTATCAGTCTCCGATTAAAACGGATGATTAAGGTTTTCAAACAACAAAACCTTGTATCATTCAAAATCATTTTCAAATTGCTCTCATAACCAGTACTGTAAAGTACTGGGCCTCTAATAGAGTGTAAGTCCCAAAAACCTTCTCTTCTTAGCTTGTTTTCAAAACTGTATTTTCAAAATCTTCTTTCTGTTTTCAAAAACATTCTTCTGGTATTTGAAGGGCATTATTCCCGGTGAAACTCTTCAGATACCTATGTGACCTTTGTCCATCTTCACTTCTTCTGTTTTCAAAAAAACCATTAACTATTTATCATATATACTCAACTGTTATCAACAAAACAACAAAAATACTGTTGAGGCTCTGTACATACTTCTTCAATGGCCTCCACTCCATCCAGGTTAGGCTTTACAAGCTTTCAATTTACAATCTTTGTTTAAAATTACTGTCAAATATAAACTGTGCATATATTAGTTTAGAACTACGTTTGAGTATAAACCTTAGGACAGCTAAACTATATATATATATTATAGGAATATGGCCTAGGATTGAGAATGTCTTCCCGGTGAAGGCTCTTTCCTAATTAGAGATCTGTAGTTCAAACCCCCAAGATGAATTATTCCCGGTGAAACATCTTGGCAAAAACCTTAGAATCCAAAAATAATAGGACACATCCACCCAAAGAGGAATTATTCCCGGTGAAACCTCTTACCCATTTGCTTAGAGCCAAAATAAGTTCAAAACTACATAGCTTTCTCTTGTGCTATAACAAGGACCCTCGATTAGCCTCCTCTTGGGCTTTGTACAAGGACCCACAGGCTTCTTAAAAGCATTTCTAGCCTCCTCTTGGGCTTTGTACAAGGACCCACAGGCTTCTTAAAAGCATTTCCAGCTTCCTCTTGAGCTTGTATACAAGGACCCATCAGGTTTCTTATAAACATAGGAACAGGTCTTTAGCCACCTTTTAGCCTACCCTGGTGAGTTTCTTCCAATTTAAACCAGACTTTAAAACAAGCTAAGTTTGTCTCAATTTCACATTGAGTACATTTTTGGAATGAGAGACATGGACAGTCTCTGTCACCCTTATCTTCATCAATCCTCATTAGTAGAGTCTAGGATCTATGTTTTGGTCATCCTCAGCATTGAGTCAGCCTTCATCTTGGGCTTTAAACAAGAAGTCTCCACTAGATAATCTTTCTGCCAATCCTTTCTTCCTTTAATAATTAATGGAGTGCTACCCAAATCATTCATTTCAACAAAACCCCTGGAAAGGGTTAGCCTCCAACATCTGTCTAAAATGTTAAAATCCCTGGAAAGGGTTAGCTTCCACACATTCCTCCATTTCAATAAAACCCCTGGAAAGGGTTAGCCTCCAAAGTCAATTAATAAAAATGTCATTTCTCTTAGGAGATAATTTCCCCAAAAGAGTCAAAACCCCTGGAAAGGGTCAGCCTCCAAAAAACATGATAAAGTCAGTCTTTTAACAGACAAATTCACCAGCTGAGTCAAATCCCTGGAAAGGGTTAGCTTCCAAAGAAAAACAGTCTTTTAATAAATAAAACCTCCTCAGTAGAGTCAAAACCAACAAAAACAGTTAGCCTCAACCTTGGGCTTCATACAAGGCACCCAAACAATAAACCCCCCCTGTCAAGAGTCTGCCTCAACCTTGGGCATTGTACAGGGCAGATAATAGAGTCTCCCCAGTGAGTTCTTCATCACTCAGTAGCCACAACCTTGGGCTTTGTACAAGGCAGATAAACCATATCTTTCATGTGTCAAAGATTCCTAACATTTAGGATCTTTCCCCATATAGTCATCCATACTTAATTCGTTTAAGAGTCCGCCACAACCTTGGGCTTTGTACAAGGCAGAAAATAATGTTTTCCCTAGCAACAGTCAGCCACAACCTTGGGCTTTGTACAAGGCACATAAAATAGAGTCATTCATAGTCTCAAAAATTCAATTATCCTCAACAGTTAGCCACAACCTTGGGCTTTGTACAAGGCACATAAATAGAGTCTCCCTAAGTAGAGTCAGCCTCAATTCTGGGCTTTGTACAGAACACAAAAATACCGTATAATTAACCCCCAGTGGAGCCATCTCCCAGAGTCAATAATAATAATTAATCAATCAAAAAGCCTCAAGCTTGGGCCTCATACAAGCCAGCTAAAGTCAAATCTTTTATACAGTAGATAGACATAGCTTATCTCTATAGAGAGATATTTTTACTACTCTACCACATTCAAATAAACAAACATTTCAATTTCAATTTCAATCAAAGTCTCCCATTTAGGACTATGAAAGACATGCTCTGGCACATCCCCAGACTTGTACACTTTCCCTAATTTGGACGAGCAACTTTCTTTCATTTAAGAGGCATCTGACTGGCATACTTGCACACACAAGTAAAGTCCCCCTCTTGAATGAAATGAATCCAGTTATTCTGTCACTCTTTCAAAATGTTTGTGGTAGAATAGTACTAATACCTCTCTGCAGGGATAATTTCATGTCTCTTTACTGTAAACAGAGATTTAATTCCAAGCTTCAACCTTGAGCTTCAAGCAAGGCACCAAAAAACATTATTTTCCCTAGTTAGTTCCCCGAACTACATTAAGCTCTGACTTCCACTAGGGATATGTAGGCATGAGGTTCACAAGGAATCTCAGCGAGCTAATAAAATACCAAAAATAGTCAGTCTGTCCGTTTGTCTGTCTTTTCAAATCAAATCAATTCCTTCTCCTAACACAAAGGAGAAACTTTCCCAATCATTAGCAGTAAACACAAACACAATGACACAGAGAAGGTTCCTGTAGAGTACTACAGATATGTAGGGTGTTTAAACACTTCCCTATGTATAACCGACCTCCCGGACTCCAGAATTTCTAGTCTAGGTGTAAATCCCCACACTTAGCAAACTCCTAGGGTTTAGTTGAGATCTTTTTTCCCCTTTCCTACTCGTAGGACAAATAAGAAAGTTCGTGTGATATCGTAGGAAGAACTGAAATAAAATTCATCCCACCACGGGCGCATTCTCCTTCCAAATTTCGCGTGAAGGGTTTAGCGTGCCGTCCTCCCAAGTGAAACGGGGAGGTAAAAGAAAACGACCACCACAGTTAGTATGTTAGGTTTATTATAAATAACATACTAGTCTCTTATCATTGCTAAGATGCAAATCCTAATTTAGGGTGAGAGAAGTTATTTGTTATTCTTATAGACTTGTAATCTTGTTTTAAGAGAAAGTAAAAGAATAGCAGTTATAACCAATTCTTGTGTTCTTCTTATCTTCCCTAATTCCTATTATACTTTGTTCTTGGTATTGATTTCACAACAGGAACAAAAGAAATTCCTAAATTTGAATTTTCAATAGTGTGGCCTTTCTTGCAACCATAGTAACAATTATTTTCACCATCACTATAATCACTATCGATGTGCTCACCTTTTGAGAACCTTGAATGAGAATCCCTAAGAGCATGGGACTTTGTTCCTTCCTCCTTATCCATACCTTTCTCCTTTTTCTTCTTCTTCTCATGCTTTTTCTCATGCTTGTCTAAGGAAGTAAGTTCTTGCTCATGTTCTTCAAGCTTACCAAACAATGTAGAGAGATCAAGTTTTGTAAGATAATTAGCTTCCTTGATCACGGTGACCTTCGGTTGCCAATTCCTACTAAGACATCTCAAAACATTGTTAGTAGCAATCGCATTGGAAATAGGATTACCAAGTGCATTCAAACGATTAATGAGATTTTATGTATTTTTTTTATCATCAACATTCATTTTTCATAAAAATTTACATAGACGCGCATACAAACTTTCAATAACTATAGTTTTCTTAAAAAATAAGTGCTCTATTGTGAGTCCCTTTAGGTTCATATGCCATTTTCTAATAAGAGTTTCGGAGCACAGAAAAAACCAGCGCTCTGATACCACTTGTTAGACTATGGAAATGTATCTAGAAGGGAATGAATAGATCCCCAAGTCAAAACAATCCTCTTAAAAACATTTAGGACAAATAGAATTTATTTGAAAACAATTTAAGCGGAAGGTTTAAAGTCTAGATCGAAATAATAGTTTAAATGAACCTACTTATTGGAACTCGGATATGCGCAAGCCCTATGAAATTATAACAATAATAAGAACAATCAACATAATTTTATCTCAATTAACTATTTACCACAAATCACAATGGTTACCTATTTCCAATGAAATTACTAATAAAACAAAAACTAGCATATTATCGAACATTTGGTGTGCGATCAATTTTTCAGATTTTCCTTTTAAGCTTTGTTAATATAAAAAATAACTAACAATCATAGTGATTGTAAGATAATCAACAAAGTAGTTTTCAACTTTAATAATCAAGGAAGGTATATATACGAATTGATCTATTAAACAACACATTCAACAAATTGCATATAAAAATTAAATGAGAGTAAGAGAGAAAGAGATAGAGAGACACACTAGGATTTGGTAAGGAAGTTTCCCACATCGTCCTCGCGTGTGGGTAAGTATGCCCTAAATTTCAAATGAAATTGAGAAGTGATTCCTTACTTTGTAAAAAGTAACTACAAGAGAAGTGTTCCTGAAAATTCTGGTAAGGACAGACTCAGAATGTCATACACGATGTCACGACACCTTTTCCGTCATTAGCTTAGCTGAGGCAGTACATACAGATCCCCCAAATTTTGATTACTTCTTGCACGAAGAAGTCCATGAGTGCTGGGATCATATTAGTTCAAATAACACAAAGAAATCTGCTTTGCAGAAGTACTGTGACAGCACAGTCATTAAACCAAACACTGATGTCATGAACGATTGTTATGACATCCAAACTGAACAAACAAACAAACAATGCAGAAACATAAACAATACACAGAATTGTTCACCCAGTTCGGTTCTAACTAACCTACTCTGGGGGCAACCAATCCAGGAAGGAAATCCACTATCAGTAGTCTTAATTTGAAGTTAAAATCCCCCGTTTACAACTTCGCACTTAAACCCTACCCAATGCAATCTCTACCTAGGCTCTCCCTATATATGGAATATCTCCATTCCACTCCCAATCATAGCAATGATGTCTAGCAGTCAACAACTCAGCCACTGCATCGACAGCCTAATTCTCAACACATTAAACACAAACAAACACAACGTTAACTTGAAGTTGCTTACAAGCTTCCTCCAAGAACAAACCTTCACTCATTGCTTCACAGCTTCTGAGTGATTAAACTAAACCTCTCACCCACACACCGGGTGGTTCACCTACACGGCTAACCCTAGAGACTACATCTTCATAGCTCTGGTTATTAGCACTCCTAAATTAGGTTACAAAGGTTTCTATTTATAACCTGATCCCAGATGGACTTGGGCTTACAAATCGCAACACTTTGCTGTTACAAATATGCAGAAAATATTGTGCTACAAATAAGGTCTTTTAATCATAAGTTTCCTAATTTATCTCCTAAATTAGATACTGGTGAATCCTCAATCTTTAGATTTGATTCTTCAATATTCTGACTTGATTCTTTGACCTTTAAATATGCGCCACATATGATTACATGATATTCTCATAGAATATTCTGTATCTGTTTTAAAACCAAACTGAATCTTTCTTCCTCAGTTCTGCAGGCGCGATGTCATGGTTGAAGTCATGACATTCCATATAACATCTTGCTTTAGTACCTGTTTTGTTCTTTTCATATTTGCAAGACTTATACAATATTACATTCAGCTGCTATTAAGTTTTAGCCAAGCATAGATGCCAATAAGACAATTCTACAGAGCAGAACATTAATAGTTCCAATAGAAACCATTACAAACCCTAACTGTTTGATGTTAATTCAACCCCTTCTCTTCTTTTAAACTTCAACAAGACCAAGACACAATAGATACCAATTAATTACTTGACTATTGCTACTCCTTAAAGTTCTTTAACCCTAAAGACTTAACCCACAATCAATTGTACCGGTTATAATACAAGACTCTCAATTCAATCTGTCGTTCTCGCGCTACTACTTTGCGTTATTTATCTCTAAAGCTTTCACTAGGCTGCAATTCCTTCTTGGACCGTCTGACACGACAACCCCTAAATCTACCAAAGATCTTGGAGGACAAGCCCGCCATTTTTATGGATGAAGACTCCTTGATTCATGATCGGAAAAATAGCAAGTGTACTATTTTGCCTCTGTAGTAATAATAGGTAAATTCCCCGAATGTCGATCTCAAGGACTGCGTAATAATATCGAGTTCAAATTATAGTTCAATTAAACAAAAAACTAATGTTGGGGTTTTGTTTGCAAATTTTCACTAAACAATAATTAAAATAAGCAGAAAAGTAAATTGGCTTTTTGACAAATATGAATATTATGTTAGGGGTATAGTGTGTGATTGTTCCTGTAATAACCTTGGATTTAGATCTCTTCAACAAGTTCATAACCTTTAATTACCGCCCTTTAGATTATTTTCCCCTAAGTCCTTAGTGGGAAAACCTTTGAACATTCATCCTAACTCCTAAGTCCTTAGAGAATTATGATGAAATCAAGCCTTTATGTTATCAAGAGTTAACCGGTAACTATAGGGTATCCCTAGTCCTAGGTGATATCTACTATAGTCTAATCGTACAAAAACCTTAACAACCGCTGCCCAGCTGATTGTTAACCGTAAATCAATCTTGTTGGTCCGACAAAGAAAGCATAAGAACCTTGTACAATTAAATTAAATAAGAAAACAAATCTATTGATTAACTCAGGAATTCAAAATCATTACAGAGTCAAATCAGGGACACCCCCTAGCATTAGGGTTTAGTTACTCATATTGTTCAAAGAAAACAAAATACAAAGTAGATACATTACAAGAATTGAGATGAAAGTTGATCTTCAATCGCTTCCGTTCATGAAAACCTTCTTCTCTCCCAAACCCTTGTTTTCTCCAATCTTCAATCGTGTCTTCTCTTGGCCAAAAAGTCCCAAAATCATTCTCTAAAACTCAACTAAATAGTCTAGGTACAAATCTCAGCCAAATGAAATGTCTAAAGTGCCCTCAAGGTGGAGATTTAATGAAAAAGCCCTAAAATTGGAAGTTTCACGCTCTCAGCAGCACTGGCCGTGCTTGGACGCACGGGTGGCCGTGTTGCTTTTTATTTATATTTTTGCTCCCAGCCATCCTGACACGGGCCGTGCGTGGAAGCACGGGCGGCCGTGTGTCGCCCCTGGATTTTGTATGGAGGAGAGTTGATCATCTGACACGGGTCGTGCATGGAAGCAGGGGCAACCGTGTTTGAACCCAGAACCTTGACTTTTCATCTTTCTCTTGCTTCTCCTTCCTTCATGGTTGCTTCGACATTTAAGATGACTTGTTCACACCTGAAACTTGTACACAACTAACCAAACAGCATCAAAAGCATCTAAATAACTTAAATTAAAACACAATGCCAAGTAAACACAAAAACAATCAAACATGAAATACTTAAACAAAAACAATAAAACATTAATCAAAGTGTTACCGAGTCGACAAATTTAGACCGAATACATGATAGAAATTAGGTAGAAATGGTGACCGATCACAACCCCAAACTTATCTCATTGCTTGTCCTCAAGTGATGCGAGAGACCAAACAGAGGTCACCCTGGATTTTTCTTTCCACAACACTGCCGATGTTATTCGCAACTCGCGTCTACCTTTCTAATAGAATCTCTGGCTTACCGAACCATACTTTCTACCACACTTCCACATCAGAGTACCTTTTTACCTGCAAGCTTTTTCACACTTCTCACCAAATCTCTCAGGGTTAAAGTGTTGTGCACTCACAAAATAAAGATATGCAATATCAACTCTTAATTTTGAATAAATTCTACCTTCACTACACTAACAAAGTTCACACACTTTTCGAGGTCTTCTAGGTTGTAATGGGTTTTAGGTACGGTGAGATACACAAGGAAATGGATAAACAATTGGTTTTGGGTTCGACATTCATGTTGTGTTTCTCGTAATTGTGCTCAACTTGTTACACTGGGAATTTATTCGACTTAGACTCTTTTGCTTCACTCATTCTTCCGTGAGTGCTTAATGTAACTGAGTCTTTCACTCGGGCAAGTTTTTCTCTTTTTTTTTTGTGGGACATACATTCATATGTCTCAAAATTTTTATTTTCATTCTTTTTTTACTTGCCCTCTTCTTTGATGATTACTACCCCAAACTTAGATTTTAGCACAACTCTGAAAACCACAACATTTATGCCGAACAAGGGTTGGAAGTGTTTGGCTGCGGGTTACAGATATGGTTATAACAAACAAAAGGATATGGCTCAACTGGGGTAACAACGGATAAACATATAATTTCGGATGGCTAGAAAGGCTCAGGTGGTAAAACAAACAAATGCCTCAGTGTGTGTCCTCATATTATGCTGTGTTAGTAGAACATACGCAAAATCAGAATGATAAAGTCATACCTGAATGAACTCTCATGATGATTATTTGTTGTGTTTGGCTTGTTGTAACCTCACCATGTTGGATAAGCTTACGGGTTCCAAAGCACTCCTCGTGTCATGTGGCTCTTTTCCTGTGCAGGTATACCATACAATCCTCTTGGTCCAGTATCAGCAAGTCGCGTCCAATAGTTACTTTTCTTTCGGCTGCATTAACTTCCAGAGTGCCTTGGGGAAATAAGTCCAGGTTGCACCTTTCATCCACTAACTACTATTCATCATTCATTCGGCATCCATCAATCAATCTATAACACAATGTCAACCCAACAAAAATAAAAAGGAAAACAACTAAAATCAATGCTGAGAAGAACCCCTCCTACACCTGAACTAAACATTGGCCTCAATGTTTTAGAACAAGCATTTGAGAGATTACTTACAGAGGGTATTGTACTCCAATGATCACTTCCGAGCTTTCACTAGAGATGCCCTCTTTTATTTCCTGAAAATAAAACAAACAAACAGCAAAATTAATTATTAAAACCGTGGGTTGCCTCCCACGAAGCGCTTCGTTTAACGTCGCCTGGCTCGACGGTCCATTCCCTTTGTTAGGGTGGCATATATGACACAAAGAACACATCATCTTTTTTCTTTCTTTTGTTTGGTAGCAATCCCATGAACTTAAAGTACCGATGATGTTGTTGCCAAATCCTTTTCAGCTTGATTTTATTGAACAAGGCATAAATGTCTTCCAGTACTTTGTCAATTTCTTGTCTTTCATATGCCTTGTTGTAAAAATAGTTTTTGGGGATACTCTCTTGTTGAAGATTTTCTTATTGGGTGACCACATCTTCACAAATTATTAAATTTGTAGTTTTATCCAAAACTCGATCATCTTCAACTTTCCTTATTTCTTCTTCCCCATATTTCTTTTTTACCTCAAATTCTTCTATTCTTACTGCATCCTCTTCATCTGGCATTATGCATTTTTCTTCTGGTTCCACATATTCTTCTTCCAACTCTAACTTTCTCCAAATAAACCTCTCTGGATAAAAGTTAGCTTCCTTACATTCATTCATAAGGATTCTTACCTCTCTCTTATATGCTTTAAAAATTTTAGTCCCCTCTTCCAAGGTGACTCCTGAATCAGGCGACCAACATGCAGGAGATACAGGTGGCAATGTATCAAAACAATACATAGCTACAAAACTCAGACAATTTGTTAGGAGCAAAGTATAGAAGAATTCATGAAGAAAAATAATCTCACTTTTTTTTTATAAAATCAAATTCAAATAAACAAAAACAAAAACAAAATTTTAGTTGACGAGCAACAAAATTTCAATTGAACTAAAATTCAAACTCTATATTTTGACAGTCCCCGGCAACAGCGCCAAAAACTTGATCGGAAAAATAGCAAGTGTACTATTTTGCCTCTGTAGTAATAATAGGGAAATTCCCCGAATGTCGATCTCAAGGACTGCGTAATAATATCGAGTTCAAATTATAGTTCAATTAAACAAAAAACTAATGTTGGGGTTTTGTTTGCAAATTTTCACTAAACAATAATTAAAATAAGCAGAAAAGTAAATTGGCTTTTTGACAAATATGAGTATTATGTTAGGGGTATAGTGTGTGATTGTTCCTGTAATAACCTTGGATTTAGATCTCTTCAACAAGTTCATAACCTTTAATTACCGCCCTTTAGATTATTTTCCCCTAAGTCCTTAGTGGGAAAACCTTTGAACATTCATCCTAACTCCTAAGTCCTTAGAGAATTATGATGAAATCAAGCCTTTATGTTATCAAGAGTTAACCGGTAACTATAGGGTATCCCTAGTCCTAGGTGATATCTACTATAGTCTAATCGTACAAAAACCTTAACAACCGCTACCCAGCTGATTGTTAACCGTAAATCAATCTTGTTGGTCCGACAAAGAAAGCATAAAAACCTTGTACAATTAAATTAAATAAGAAAACAAATCTATTGATTAACTCAGGAATTCAAAATCATTACAGAGTCAAATCAGGGACACCCCCTAGCATTAGGGTTTAGTTACTCATATTGTTCAAAGAAAACAAAATATAAAGTAGATACATTACAAGAATTGAGATGAAAGTTGATCTTCAATCGCTTCCGTTCATGAAAACCTTCTTCTCTCCCAAACCCTTGTTTTCTCCAATCTTCAATCGTGTCTTCTCTTGGCCAAAAAGTCCCAAAATCATTCTCTAAAACTCAACTAAATAGTCTAGGTACAAATCTCAGCCAAATGAAATGTCTAAAGTGCCCTCAAGGTGGAGATTTAATGAAAAAGCCCTAAAATTGGAAGTTTCACGCTCTCAGCAGCACTGGCCGTGCTTGGACGCACGGGTGGCCGTGTTGCTTTTTATTTTTATTTTTGCTCCCAGCCATCCTGACACGGGCCGTGCGTGGAAGCACGGGCGGCCGTGTGTCGCCCCTGGATTTTGTATGGAGGAGAGTTGATCATCTGACACGGGTCGTGCGTGGAAGCACGGGCGACCGTGTTTGACCCCAGAACCTTGACTTTTCATCTTTCTCTTGCTTTTCCTTCCTTCATGGTTGCTTCGACATTTAAGATGACTTGTTCACACCTGAAACTTGTACACAACTAACCAAACGGCATCAAAAGCATCTAAATAACTTAAATTAAAACACAATGCCAAGTAAACACAAAAACAATCAAACATGAAATACTTAAACAAAAACAATAAAACATTGATCAAAGTGTTACCGAGTCGACAAATTTAGACCGAATACATGATAGAAATTAGGTAGAAATGGTGACCGATCAATTCACAACCTCCATCTTAGATTCCCATAAACCTAAATTGAGTGTTATCAACCGAGTCAAAATGGCACCCCCAACAAAAGATGATTATGTGTGATTTGTCAGTGTCTATGCATAGGTTCAAGGTTAAAGGTGAAAAGTAATCAAGAAAATTAGTTATGGTTTCATCAAGCTGAAATGATACATGAATGATGCATTTATAGTTGTGTAAAAGGATGGGAAAGAAGAGGTAATTTTAGGAGCCAAGAAGGTCTTAAAATTTACACAAAAGTAACAGTATGTGTCGGCCTGAAACACGGATGTGCCGACACATTAACCTGTTTGTAACAGCATGTTCCGGACTATGTAGATGCATGTGTCGGCCTATGTAAGTCAGTAGCTATAGGCTTTAATATTGATTCACATGTGCCGACCTGAAAATCGTATGTGCTGACCTGAAACCGCAAAGTTATAGCATGTTCCAACACATAAACAAGATGTGCCATCACATAGACAGGATGTGCCAGCACATGGAAAACAGAAGCTATAGGCTTTAAAAATGATGTACATGTGCCGACCTGAAATCCGTTTTTATGCAAGAGTGCTTTAAGACCTAAAGTTGATGATATTATTTTTGGGTCTACTAACATGACTCTTATCAAGGAGTTTTCTAAGCTTATGCAGGGAGAATTTGAGATGAGCATGATGGGTGAACTAAACTACTTTCTTGGACTCCAAATAAAGCAACTAAAGGAAGGCACATTTGTGAGTCAAACTAAGTATTGTCAAGAGCTTATCAAGCGCTTTGACATGCCAAAGTCAAAGGCCATTGACACCCTAATGCATACCGCGGTCAATCTTGATCGGGATGAACATGGTAAGCCGGTTGATGTAAAAAGGTATAAAGGTATGATCAGCTCCCTACTTTACCTTACCGCTTCTCGTCCCGATATTATGTTTAGTGTTTGCATGTGTGCAAGATACCAATCATGTCCTAAGGAGTCTCACTTAAAGGCCGTCAAGCGCATACTTAAGTATCGTGTTGGTACAACTAAGTATGGCTTATGGTTCTCCAAAGGTAGTTATTGTTCTTTGGTTGGGTACTCCGATTCCGACTTTGCTGGTTGCAAATTGGATAGGAAAAGCACTAGTGGTACATGTCATTTCTTCTCAAACTCCTTAGTGTGTTGGCATAGCAAGAAACAGGTTTCCGTTGCTTTGTCAACCGCCGAGGCGGAATATATGGCGGCCGGTAATTGTTGTGCTCAAATCTTATGGCTCAAGCAAAAATTACTTGACTTCAATGTCAAGCTTGATCATATTCCCATCTTTTGTGATAACACAAGTACTATAAATTTAACCAAAAATCCGGTCTTGCACTCTCGAACTAAACACATAGAAATTCGACACCATTTACTTAGAGATCATGTGGAGAAAGGTGATGCAGTGTTTGAGCATGTTGATAGCAAAAATCAACTTGCCGATATCTTTACAAAACCACTAGCTACCGAGCCTTTCTTTCACATTCGTAGGGAACTTGGTGTCCTTTATATACCGGATAGGTTGCAACTATGAGTAGTTGCATATGCTCTATTTATTATCATTATTATTATCTATGCTCTCATAAATGTGTTGAAGTGTGTATTCAAGATATGTGAGGGCATATTTCTCTATATCCCATGTGTAAAGGTAATATCGTTTCAACCTTAGACTCTTCTCATAATAATGCATCAACATGGTAAACTTGCTACTTGTTCATAAGTGTGTATGTTTTATGCATATTTTGGTAGTCTCATGCATCCATATATTGAATTTAATCAATTTTTGAAAAATTCAAAAAATAGGTCGACCTACCCTTTCTATGAGTCGACCTATCACAAGAATTTTTTTTAAAATTTGAAGCTAATGCGTCGACGCATGACCTGCATAGGTCGACGCATCGGTCGCAGATTCTCAAAAATAGGTTAAATTTAAAAAGGGGTTAAGGGCAAAATCATTTCCTCCTCTTTCTCTCTGCGTCGTCGACCTCTCCATCTGCAAACCTTAAAATCTCCAACTCCAACTCTCTCAAAATCCTCCCAATCCTTCATCAATGGCTTCACACAAGTCCTCAAGGAAGAGAGCTCACAAGGGAGACTCCTCTTCTCAACAATAACCTGAACCGGTAAATGCTCTCTCTCTAATACCTGATGAACTAGTTGAATCCTACTCGTCTAAGTTTAGCAAGAGGAAAGTTATTAAGCAATTCATGATATTTCCTAGAACACTGCGTAGACTTCATCTGCAACAGGTTATTGATTTGCTAGAAGTTCAAAAATTGGGTGCTTTTCTGGAATTAAGTCATGATTATAATGAGGATTTGGTTGGAATCTTCTATAATGGGATGGAAGGAACTTTCCATGGCATTTCTTTCAATTTTCATATGGGTACTACTACATATGCCATTTCCGATAATACTTGGAAGCATGTCGGTCTGTTTCCGCTAAGTGATGATGCGGTAAATGTAACTTATACAAATGTGATGGCTCAATTCGACTACAATGTTGCCTTGAACAATATGTTAAGGCGCCCCCATGCTGATCATATCGTTCGGAGCAATTTGTTTCCAAGAACTGCTACTACTAGGTTGCTGAACATAGTTGATAGAATTTTGTAGTGGATTGTGGCACGAATCATCCGACCTAAGCAAGGTGGATATTCTCGTGTTGATCAACAAGAGGTGTATCTAGTTTGGCTTATCAAGAGCAGAATTCAAGTGAATTGACCTCACTTCATCGCGAAGAGGATGTTTGAGTTGAAAGAATCCGGTAGAGGCACCGCACTTTGCTATGCCTCATTCATCCAATGGGTGCTGAACAAGGCAAATATTGGGATTCAACATCTTCCCATGATGTCCATTCCAATTGAACAAGAATTCACCAAGAAAACTCTGAACATGATGGGATTCTTCTATAATCATGCCTCAGGATCCTACCAAGCTGTTCTAAGAGGAAACAATGCGGACCTCAACAGAGGAAATAATGATGATGAAGATGATATGGATATTGAAGAAGGTGAAGAGAATGAAGGTGAAGATGAAGATGAAGATGTGGGTGCTGGAAATGAAGGCTCGAATATTGCCAATTTGCTTGAGGCTATGCGCCTTCAACAAATTGAAAATCAAAACTTAATGAATGAGCGCCTTACTACTTTGACCTCCCGTGTCATTGAGCAAGGTGAACAATTTACGGCTTACTCTACCATTCAGGAGCAAAGGTACAACACGCTTTATGGTATGATTGACTCGCAAAGCAACCAGCTCTGCTCCTTCACAAATGCCATCATGCAACACTATCCATTTCCTCAAGTTCATGCTACTCAACCTCCACCTCCGGATCAAGAGAGAAATGATAATGATGATGCCTAGTGTCTCTTTTCATGCATGAATCATTTGCATAATCTATGAACAATTTAAGTGTTTTGTGTACTTTATTTTAATGTATTTTCTGAAAAATTCTCACCTATACTATGTGTTTGTGTAAGAATGATACATTGAGCTATATGCTCATTGCTTGTTTGGTTATTTATGTTATTGATGCCTTCTTTATATTGTCGTTAAGTATCGTTTTATGTGAATGATTGCTTTGTGACTATGATTGCAAAAGTGTTTGGTTATGATCAACATTAAATGATATCATCCCACCATATATGTATAACATTGCTTGTCTCTTTTTGATGTTGTCAAAGGGGGAGAAGGTATTGGCTTAGCACAGACACTGCAGCAAATATATGCACCAAGATAGGGGGAGCAAGCAGATAGGGGAAGCAGGCATTGTAACAAAAGGAAAATTTGCTTAGTGCACTCAACAATATTCATAAGTTTTGCCATCATAAAAAAGGGGGAGTATGTGAGGGCAAATGTGTATTTTGTTGATGTCAAAACATTGTGAACTTGACACAATTGATGTGGAAACAAAGGAATCAAGTGGATGCATTAAGGAAAGGTAATTTTGGAAAATTTCAGTCAACAGGTCGACACACATATGCTCTAGGTCGACCTATTTGGTGGACTTAAGGAAAATGCAGTGTAGGAGCAGAATGCGTCGACGCATTGTTACCTCAGGTCGACGCATGGCATTTTGAGGAAACCTCGGGTATATGCACGCCGACCCTACAGGTCGACGCATGGAACTTTGGGGAAACCTCGGGTATGCGCACGCCGACCCTACAGGGCGACGCATGTGTCATGTTTGCTTCAAAAACAAGTGCAGGACTTCAATAGGTCGACCAACACTGATGGACAGGTCGACCTATCGCTAAATTTACTGGTTTTCTGCTGAATGTAAGTGGCTAATGCAAAGGGTGTGGTATATATATTCTTTGATCATTCTCAAGCAAAATCAACAAGAAACGTGAAAGATATACTCAAGCTTCTTCTCATCTCCAACCTTTCGCTTATTGATCGAAAATCACACATAATAATCTTTTTCGATCGGAGTAAGGAATGTGTGTTGATAAGGTTCGACGGTAGATAATTGTCTAGTTTGAGTGAAGATTGTTGAGGGTGTTTCTTGTATAAAACCTTAGGGTTTTTCCTTCTACATCAAGGGTTTGATTTGAAGGTTTTTTACGATCGCTTTGGTTTGAGTTCAATTTAGCCGAGCATAAGGAATTGAGGGATTGTAGATTCGCTCATGAAATTTGCTGCAACCGGAGGATTGAAAGAGGAAGGATCGGGGTCTTGATCGGTGAAGAACATTGATGTTGATTTGGTTCTACTTGAACCAAAGGGACGAAAGAATTGTATTCCATTTTACTGCATGTGTGTAATTGGTGATTGGTAAACTCTTTCCTTGTTAAACATTTTGCAATCAAATAAAACTTTCCTAATTTCATTTGAAATTAGGGGCAGACGTACTCCTGCGAGGACGATAGAGGAACTTCCTTAACAAGTCTCGTGTTCTTTATCGTCTTTAGTTTTATCTTTTCGATATTTGTTTTCGGTTAAAATTCATAGTTGAGCAAAAATTGAAGCTTGGTGAAAATCGCTCACCAAGTGTTTGATAAAAGTACACACTCAATTTTTGTTCAATTTGAGTTAAACAGTTCATTACGAGTAAGACTCTTCTAAGTGTGTATGCTAGTCAACTGATAATTTTGTTAAAGCAAGTAATTAAATTTCACCGTTTTCATCCGTTTTGGTTATTGCACATATTCGGTCCCCGATAACTTGATTGTTCAAGACTATAAGTTTGGTTCCGGGGAATCACGTTTCAAAAGCTAAATTTTTCTTAAGTCGGAAAAAGGTGGTCTATTCACCCCTCTCTAGACCATCCATATCGTCTAACAAGTTGTATCAGAGCACCGGTTTATCTAGTGCTTGGCATATAACTTTTTAGAAAATGGAGAACGGTAAAAAATGGGCGTATAATAAAGCGACTGTTTTCACTGGAGAAAACTACAGTTATTGGAAAGACTGTATGTGCATTCATATCAACTCCGGTGATAGAAAAATATGGGATGTCATCGTCAATGGTCCTATGGCTATCACCATAACCAACGATGCAGGCGTTACCAGACCTAAACCTCAAGCACAATGGGATGAAAAAGATGAAAAGAATTACGCGTATGATTGGAAAGCTAGAAACATGATTATGGCTTCCTTAGGGGTTGATGAGTACTTTCGTGTATCGCATTGCCAAACGGATAAGGCAATGTGGGATGCATTACAAGTCGCCCATGAAGGAACTAATGATGTTAAGCTAGCTAGAATCAATACTTTGACGCAAGAGTTTGATCTCTTTCACATGAAGCAAGGTGAAACCATTGCGGAAATGCAAAAGAGATTTTCTCATATTATCAATCGTTTACACACTTTGGGACACATTACTCCTAATGTTGTAGCTACTAATAAATTTTTGAGATGTCTTAGTAGGGAATGGCAACCTAAGGTCACGACAATTAAAGAAGCCAACGATCTCTCTACATTGGATCTCACGGCTCTATTTGGAAAACTTGAAGAACATGAGCAAGATCTCACGAACCTAAACAAGAACGAAAAGAAAGAGAAGTCAAAGGACACCGAAAAGAAGTCTATTGCTCTAAAGCCTTCAAGTTCAAAGTCATCCACCAAAGATACGTGTGATAGTGAATCTAGTGACAAAGATGATAGTCCGGATGAAGATATGGGTTTTTTCGTGAGAAGGTATAATAAGTATCTTCGAAAGAATGAAATCAAACACTCGGACAACAATCTAGTCGACTATAGACGTCAAACAAAGCCTAACAAGCAAGATGAGAGTAAGAAGACTAAACCTAGAGGATCTTGTTACAATTGTGGTAAGCCGAGTCACTACAAGCCGGATTGCCCCTCGCTTAAGAAAGATAAGGCATAGAGCAAACCTCAAAAGAAGCAAACAAAAGGAAGAAGAGCCTATATCGCTTGGGAGAGTGATAGTGACTCATCTAGCAAAGGAAGCTCGAGTGATGAAGAGGAAACGGTCAACCTATGTCTCATGGCACATCAAAATAAGAAAAAGATTGTAAGTCATGAGAAATATAATAATGTTGATGCTATGTCTTATTTTGAATTAAAACATGCCTTTGATACTTTACATCATGAAGCTAAGGAAGCCTTTCAACGCTTAGCTTCAAATAAAACGATTTTCAAATACCTTGAGAAGAAAGTTTCCGATTCTGAAAAGGAAGTAGAAACTCTCAAGGAATCTATGATTGAAAGTATCAAAGACAAAAACGAAGATGACAAGAGTTCTTGGTTTAGATGGGGAGGATGTGAAACTTGTCACATTTGGCAAAAAGAAGTTAAAACTATCAAAGCCAAATTAGACAAGACTTCACAACCTAAAACTACATATGCCATTGATCGATCACATTTCAAAAATAGTATGATAAATCCATATCAATGATACACTTATGTGATAAAAGATCAATCTAGAAAATGTAATGACCATTCAAACTCAACTTGTCTATATTGCTGCAAAAGGGGTCATACCATTAGAAAATGTCGTTTTAGGAGATTTTTGGTTCCCAAAGGCATTTTCAAATGGATTCCCAAGAGCAATCTTTGTTTCACTCACACACAAGGACCCAATGAAAATTGGGTACCTATTTCCCTTGTTTAAATTTGTAGGTGGAATGTCTTGAGCCATCCGAGAAAAGATGGTTTCTAGATAGCGGATGCTCAAGACATATGACGGGTGACATATCTTTATTCTATGACTTTGTGGCTAAGAAGAAATGATTTGTAACCTATGGTGATAACAACAAGGGTGCAATACTCGGCAAAGGTAGTGTAGGTAATCCCTCTTCTACTACTATCTCAGACGTCCTTCTAGTTGAGGGCCTTAAACACAATCTTATTAGCATCATTAAATTGTGCGACAAAGGGTACTCGGTATCGTTTTTAAAAGAAAGTTGCACAATTAGAAACGATGATAAGAAAGATGATGTGTTCAAAGGCTTGAGGGTAAAAAATGTATACATGCTTGACCTAAATGAGGTATCTTTGACCGACGCCAAATGTCTAGCAACTATGAGTGAAGACTCATGGCTTTGGCATAGACGTTTGGCTCACGTCAACTTTGACTTGCTTAATAAAATAGTTTCAAAAGACCTAGTAGTTGGCCTACCCAAAATTAAGTTCTCCAAAGATCACTTATGTGATGCGTTCCAAATGGGGAAGCAAACAAGGATCTCATTTAAACCTAAAAACATTGTATCTACAACGAGACCCCTTGAACTTCTTCATATGGATCTTTTTGGACCATCTAGAATAAAAAGTCTAGGTGGGAACTATTATGGGTTTGTCATAGTTGATGATTTTTCTAGGTATTGTTGTACGATCTTCTTGGCAAGCAAAAGTGACACCTTCTCCGCATTTGAGAAATTTGCCAAATTGTTTCAAAATAAGTTGAACACTAGCATTGTATCCATCCGAAGTGATCATGGGGGGGGGGGGAGTTTGAAAATCATCTTTTTGAAGAGTTTTCTGGAAATCATGACATTAATCATAACTTCTCTGCACCACGAACTCCACAACAAAATGGAGTAGTGGAACGTGAAAACCGTGTTTTGGAAGAACTTGGGAGAACTATGATTAATGAACATGAACTTCTAAAATATTTTTGGGCCGATGCCATAAATACGGCTTGCTATGTTTTAAATAGGATCTTGATACGACCTATTCTAAACAAAACACCGTATGAACTCTTAAAAGGAAGAAATCCAAACATATCCCACTTTCACGTATTTGGATGTAAATGCTTTGTTTTAAATAATGGAAAGGAAAAACTTGGTAAATTTGATGCAAAAGCGGATGAGGGTATCTTTCTAGGATACACTCAATCTAGTAAAGCTTATAGAGTATACAACAAAAGGTTACATATTGTTGAAGAGTCTGTACATGTTTCTTTTGATGAGTCTTGTCCGAAAGTTTTTGGAAAAGGTAGTGTTCTTAATGGTGTAGGTATCTCAACTGAGAGTATACTTGAGGATCCGGATGCTATGCTTGAGAAAGATAAAGATTGCCTCTCACCCGAGAATATTAAAGAGGAAGTGGATCAAGAACCTAAAGAGAAAGTGGAAGACAAACCATGTGACAAAAGTGATCTTCCTCTTGAATGGAAATCATCTAAGGACCATCCTATGGAGAACACTCTAGGAGACATATCAAAAGGAGTAACAACACGGTCAAGGATAAGTAACTTTTGTTTTTATTATTCTTTCGTCTCTTAAATTGAGCCTAAAAACTCCAAAGATGCATTAGTCGATGAGCATTGGTATTTAGCTATGCAAGAAGAGCTAAACCAATTTAAGAGAAATGAGGTTTGGGACCTTGTCCCTCCTCCACAAGACCATCGAGTAATTGGCACTAAATGGGTGTTTAAGAACAAACTAGACGAAAACGAGATTATTACTCGCAACAAGGCCCGTCTTGTTGCTCAATGGTATAGCCAAGAGGAAGGGATTGATTATGAGGAAACTTATGCTCCGGTCGCCCGACTCGAAGCCATACGTTTGTTAATTGAATTTGCATGTTCACAAAACTTTAAGCTATATCAAATGGACATTAAGAGTGCTTTTCTAAATGGGTTTATTAATGAAGAGGTCTATGTATATCAACCTCCCGGCTTTGAAAACGTTGATTATCCCGATTATGTTTATAAACTTAAGCGTGCCTTGTACAGTCTTAAACAAGCTCCAAGAGCTTGGTACGAGCGGTTTAGTAACTTTTTGATAAATCAAGGTTTCTCAAGAGGGAAGGTAGATACCACTCTATTCATTAAAAGACATGAAAAGCATTCTATATTGGTTCAAGTGTATGTTAATGATATTATTTTATGGTCTACTAACATGACTCTTGTCAAAGAGTTTTCTAAGCTTATACAGGGAGAATTTGAGATGAGCATGATGGGTGAACTAAACTACTTTCTTGGACTACAAATAAAGCAACTAAATGAAGGCACATTTGTGAGTCAAACTAAGTATTGTCAAGAGCTTATCAAGCGCTTTGACATGGAAAAGTTAAAGGCCATTGACACCCCAATGCCTACCGCGGTCAATCTTGATCGGGATGAACATGGTAAGCCGGTTGATGTAAAAAGGTATAGAGGTATGATCGGCTCCCTACTTTACCTTACCGCTTCTCGTCCCGATATTATGTTTAGTGTTTGCATGTGTGCAAGATACCAATCATGTCCTAAGGAGTCTCACTTAAAGGCCGTCAAGCGCATACTTAAGTATCGTGTTGGTACAACTAAGTATGGCTTATGGTTCTCCAAAGGTAGTTATTGTTCTTTGGTTGGGTACTCCGATTCCGACTTTGCTTGTTGCAAATTGGATAGGAAAAGCACTAGTGGTACATGTCATTTCTTCTCAAACTCCTTAGTGTGTTGGCATAGCAAGAAACAGGTTTCCGTTGCTTTGTCAACCGCCGAGGCGGAATATATGGCGGCCAGTAATTGTTGTGCTCAAATCTTATGGCTCAAGCAAAAATTACTTGACTTCAATGTCAAGCTTGATCATATTCCCATCTTTTGTGATAACACAAGTACTATAAATTTAACCAAAAATCCGGTCTTGCACTCTCGAACTAAACACATAGAAATTCGACACCATTTACTTAGAGATCATGTGGAGAAAGGTGATGCAGTGTTTGAGCATGTTGATAGCAAAAATCAATTTGCCGATATCTTTACAAAACCTCTAGCTACCGAGCCTTTCTTTCACATTCGTAGGGAACTTGGTGTCCTTTATATACCGGATAGGTTGCAACTATGAGTAGTTGCATATGCTCTATTTATTATCATTATTATTATCTATGCTCTCATAAATGTGTTGAAGTGTTTATTCAAGATATGTGAGGGTATATTTCTCTATCTCCCATGTGTAAAGGTAATATCGTTTCAACCTTAGACTCTTCTCATAATAATGCATCAACATGGTAAACTTGCTACTTGTTCATAAGTGTGTATGTTTTATGCATATTTTGGTAGTCTCATGCATACATATATTGAATTTAACCAATTTTTGAAAAATGCCAAAAATAGGTCGACCTACCTTTTCTATGAGTCGACCTACCCTTTCTATGAGTCGACCTATCACAAGAAATTTTTTTAAAATATGAAGCTAATGCATCGACGCATGACCTGCATAGGTCGACGCATCGGTCGCAGATTCTCAAAAATAGGTTAAATTTAAAAAGGGGTTAAGGGCAAAATCATTTCCTCCTCTTTCTCTTTGCGCCGTCAACCTCTCCATCTGCAAACCCTAAAATCTCCAACTCCAACTCTCTCAAAATCCTCAATATCCTTCATCAATGGCTTCACACAAGTCCTCAAGGAAGAGAGCTCACAAGGGAGACTCCTCTTCTCTCTCTAATACCTGAGGAACTAGTTGAATCCTACTCCTCTAAGTTTAGTAAGAGGAAATTTATTAAGCAATTCATGTTGTTTACTGGAACCCTGTGTAGACTTCATCTGCAACAGGTTATTGATTTGCTAGAAGTTCAAAAATTGGGTGCTTTTCTGGAATTAAGTCATGATTATAATGAGGATTTGGTTTGGATCTTCTATAATGGGATGGAAGGAACTTTCCATGGCAGTTCTTTCAATTTTCATATGGGTACTACTACATATGCCATTACCAATAATACTTGGAAGCATGTCGGTCTATTTCCGCTAAGTGATAATGCGGTAACTGTAACTGATACAAATGTGATGGCTCAATTTGACTACAATGTTGCCTTGAACAATATGTTGAGGCGCCCCCATGCTGATCATATCGTTCGGAGCAATTTGTTTTCAAGAACTGCTACTACTTGGTTGCTGAACATAGTTGCTGATCATATCTTCCCATGATGTCCATTCAAATTGACTAAGAATTCACCAAGAAAACTCTGAACATGATGGGATTCTTCAATAATCATGCCTCAGGATCCTACCGAGCTGTTCTAAGAGGAAACAATGCGGACCTCAACAGAGGAAATAGTGATGATGAAGATGATATGGATATTGAAGAAAGTGAAGATAATGAAGGTGAAGATGAAGATGAAGGTGTGTGTGCTCGAAATGAAGGCTCGAATATTGCCAATTTGCTTGAGGCTATGCGCCTTCAACAAATTGAAAATCAAAACTTAATGAATGAGCGCCTTACTACTTTGACCTCCCGTGTCACTAAGCAAGGTGAACAATTTACGGCTTACTCTACCATTCAGGAGCAAAGGTACAACACGCTTTATGGTATGATTGACTCGCAAAGCAACCAGCTCTCCTCCTTCACAAATGCCATCATGCAACACTATCCATTTCCTCAAGTTCATGCTACTCAACCTCCACCTCCGGATCAAGAGAGAAATGATAATGATGATGCCTAGTGTCTCTTTTCATGCATGAATCATTTGCATAATCTATGAACAATTTAAGTGTTTTGTGTACTTTATTTTAATGTATTTTCTGAACAATTCTCACCTATACTATGTGTTTGTGTAAGAATGATACATTGAGCTATATGCTCATTGCTTGTTTGGTTATTTATGTTATTTTTGCCTTCTTTATATTGTCGTTAAGTATCGTTTTATGTGAATGATTGCTTTGTGACTATGATTGAAAAAGTGTTTGGTTATGATCAACATTAAATGATATCATCCCACCATATATGTATAACATTGCTTGTCTCTTTTTGATGTTGTCAAAGGGGGAGAAGGTATTGGCTTAGCACAGACACTACAGCAAATATATGCACCAAGATAGGGGGAGCAAGCAGATAGGGGGAGCAGGAATTGTAATAAAAGGAAAATTTGCTTAGTGCACTCGACAAAATTCATAAGTTTTTCCATCATCAAAAAGGGGGAGTATGTGAGGGCAAATGTGTATTTTGTTGATGTCAAAACATTGTGAACATGACACAATTGATGTGGAAACAAAGGAATCAAGTGGATGCATTAAGGAAAGGTAATTTTGGCAAATTTGATTCAACAGGTTGACACACATATGCTATAGGTCGACCTATTTGGTGGACTTAAGGAAAATGCTGTGTAGGAGCAGAATGCGTCAACGCATTGCTACCTCAGGTCGACGCATGGCATTTTGAGGAAACCTCGGGTATGCGCACGCCGACCCTACAGGTCGACGCATGGAACTTTGGGGAAACCTCAGGTATGCGCACGTCGACCCTACAGGTCGACGCATGTGTCATGTTTGCTTCAAAAACAAGTGCATGACTTCAATAGGTCGACCTACACAGATGGACAGGTCGACCTATCGTTAAATTGACTGTTTTTCTGCTGAATGTAAGTGGCTAATGCATAGGGTGTGGTATATATATTCTTTCATCATTCTCAAGCAAAATCAACAAGAAACGTGAAAGATATACTCAAGCTTCTTCTCATCTTCAACCTTTCGCTTATTGATCGAAAATCACACATAGTAATCTTTTTCGATCGGAGTAAGGAATGTGCGTTGATAAGGTTCGACCGTAGACAATTGTCTTGTTCGAGTGAAGATTGTTGAGGGTGTTTCTTGTATAAAACCTTAGGGTTTTTCCTTCTACATCAAGGGTTTGATTTGAAGGTTTTTGACGATCGCTTCGCTTTGAGTTCAATTCTGCCGAGCATAAGGAATTAAGGGATTATAGATTCGTTCATCAAATTTGCTACAACCGGAGGATTGAAAGAGGAAGGATCGGGGTCTTGATCGGTGAAGATCATTCACATTGATTTGGTTCTACTTGAATTAAAGGGAGGAAAGAATTGTATTCAATTTTAGTGCATGTGTGTAGTTGGTGATTGGTAAACTCTTTCCTTGTTAAACATTTTGCAATCAAATAAAACTTTCCTAATTTCATTTGAAATTAGGGGCAGACGTACTCCTGCGAGGACGATAGAGGAACTGCCTTAACAAATCTCGTGTTCTTTATCGTCATTAGTTTTATCTTTTCGATATTTGTTTTCGGTTAAAATTCATAGTTGAGCAAAAATTGAAGCTTGGTGAAAATCGCTCATCAAGTGTTTGATAAAAGTACACAATCAATTTTTGTTCAATTTGAGTTAAACAGTTCATTGCGAGTAAGGCTCTTCTAAGTGTGTATGCTAGTCAATTGATAATTTCATTAAAGCGAGTAGTTAAATTTCACCGTTTTCATCCCGTTTTGGTTATTGCACATATCTGGTCCCCGATAACTTGATCGTTCAAGACGATAAGTTTGACTTCGGGGAATCAAGTTTCAAAAGCTAAAGTTTTCTTAAGTCGAAAAAAGGTGGTCTGTTCACCCCCCTCTAGACCATCCTTATCGTCTAACATTTTTAGGATTCTAATTCTTCTTCTGAATCTAAGGGTAGTTTGATCTTATGTGTCCTTCGTTTTTTTAATGCACTTTTTATTTTTCTCATTTCATGAATCTTCTGAAATTATGAACGATCAATGACATCTAATCATCACTAGAGTCAGAATCTTTTTCTTCAATCTTAATCATCAAGGTCTTATTCTTCTTATCACCTTTGTCATCTTCTACAAGTCTCTTTAGTTCCGTCTCATGCTCTTACAATTTACCAAAGAGAGTATCTGAGTCTATGGATGATAAATCCCTATATTTAATAATTGTAGTGACTTTAGGTTTCCAACTACAATTTAGGCATCTAAATACTTTACAACCAAGTCTTCATTTTAAAACATGTACTTGTAAAAAAAGTACAAACTCATAGAAACCCTAAGATGGAAGGGGTTTCCAGAGGCTTTAGTGATTCTGTGGGGGTGAGAGCAAGCTCACGAGGGTGAGAAGCACTATTTCAGGGGTGTTTTTTATAAACAACACACACATCAATACCCAAGTTATCTCCCTGGACGAGCCATTAGTGGGGAGAGTCGTGTCTAGGCAACATACCCTTAAGTGAGCGCCTATTACAGTCTGGTCTCCATATCGCCCCATGTGTGCCTTTTGAAAATATATCACTATACAATCCCTCTAGCACGAGGACGTGCAAAGTTGAAATGATTAGGGATGAGTCCCTCAGTTAGGGGAGATTCCCTCAAATAGGGGCGTGTTACCAAGTTTTTTCCAAGTGTACCATGTGTGGCTTGTACGTCAGCTAAAGGATATCAACCATAAGTTAACCAATTTTTAAAGACGTCAAAACATCAATCAATTACGGAAATTTGATCACTTAGTGGGAAAGAAACGTGTGTGGCATTTAATGTTGCTCATGATGGTTCTACCGGGGAAACCTAATCTAATTTTTTCCTTACGTGTGTGGAACCTTTTCCACTTCTTGCAACTATTGTGCTGCCAAAAAAGTATGCTTCTTGTGCTCTTGGTTTTTTTATAAAGGCCTTGGATATTATTATGTTTAATCTTTCGTTTGTATTGATTTTGTGAATGCACGAAAATGATCAAGGCACTTGTTTGATTTTGAGCACAACTACCATAGCCAAATATCAATTGACCTTGTGAGTGTGTGATCATTCGTAACCCCTTTGAGCCTTTTTGTCAACATCCATATTGTTTTTGTTTAATGCTTGTCTATGAGCATTTGATTCTCTATTGTGTATGGATGTTTGATTCTTTATTTTCTTGAACCCTCAATTATGATGTATAGTTTGAATTTTTACCTTGCCTTAGAAAGTAGGGAGTATTCACTTTATGTTGTGGTTGAATTCAAGTTGGGGAGAGGATGTTTGTCCATTTATATTGTGGTTGGTATGAGGTTTTGGAAAGAAAAGAAAAAGAAAAGAAAAAATGTGAAAAAAAAAGAAAAGAAAAAGAAAGAAAAAAAAAGAGAAAAAGTTTTGAAAAACAAAAACAAAAAGAGTATGTAATAATTGTGCTAATAAGTAGTATGTCTTGGTTTGATAATTTGTGATAAAGAAGAAGTTTGATCGAGATTTTGGTGCATGAAACTTTGTGGATTGATCACTCTCTTAGGTTTAGGCAAATTTTTGTTTCGACTAGCTTTAGGACTTATCACTTTTTTGTTAACCAAGCCGCATTACAACCTTGAAAGCCCTTGTGATTCGTGCCGTTGCATTTTCAATACTATTTTTGGATGAATGCATAATTTTATCTTTTGTTTGCAAGATTGTTGGATGAGTGTTCAAAGTCCTCACCTTTCGGTGTTTTTCATCTACCGATAAATTTTTGCTAGGCGTGATTCGTGATTGAGCTTGTTTTGTTTTAGAATGTTTTGTATGATTTTTGTACTTAGGAATCGTGTCGTTTTCATGTTGTCGTTGTAGGATTGTGGTAAGTATTTACTTTGTTCGTACGTTTTTGTTTGAACCGTACAATTATTTCGTTTTTCCAATTCTTGTTGATTCATGATTCTTAGGATTCTTACTTTTACGATGTGAGTGTTTGGCCTTGTTTGAGGACAAACAAATTCAAGTTGGGGAGAGTTTGATAAGTGCCAAAATGTAGTTATTTTCTCTATGTAAATAGTGACACTTATTGATACTTTTTGTTAATATCGTTTGAATAATTCCCCGTTTTGTGCAATTTCGTATACTTTGAGTTTTGTTACTTTTTTGTGTAAATATGTACCGTTTGATAGTTTTGTTGAATTTTTGTAGGTTTTATTGCGTTGTTGGAGCCTCGAAGAATAAAGTGTCGAAGACACGGCTGCGAGAGCGTTTTGAAGAAATAAAGTTGTTGTTCTGGTGTAGCGTGCTACGCGTGCTGGAGGGCGCGTTGCGCTCCGTAAGAGCAAAAGAAATAATTCTGGCAAAAACTTGGGCGCGTCGCGCGGACTTGGAGCGCATCGCGCGCTCTAGGGCAGTTTAGTACATTAAGTGAAAGCGCGCTTAGCGCGCTCTGCGATTTTCAGGTTTTGTATTTATAGTTCAAAACATAATTTTTAGGGTTTTTATCACCCATTTCTCCCTTGGAGTGGCTCTGATCCATTTTTGATAGTTTAGAGGTTTAGAAAACACCATTGAGTGCTACATATTGTCGATTGGCTATGAATTTGTCTCGATTTCTTTGACACGATGAAAGTTTCCGGTTCATCTCCTTCTTCCCTATGTTCCATTCCAATGGTGGATTTTGTATGTATATTTTTCCTCTCTTGTATGTACATTGGTTGATCTTGGGATCGTTTATATAATCACTTTACAAATCATCATTGTTGTTGTTCTTGATCTTTTTGCTTAAATGCTCTGGATTTGTGTTATTGTAGAAATAGACATCATAGATCTTGATTAGGAATGATAACTATTAGTTTCTAAATTGTAGAAATAGATTTAGGGCTAATAATCGTAATGGGTATCGAGTGTAATGCCTCCGTGTTGTTTGTGTCGGTTGGGAAATCGCTGATGTGAATAATACGGTTGAGCTTTCGTCGGTGTTACAGAAATGGACACTGATGTGGCGTCTCGAATGATGCCTGGTGATTTTGATGCGTATTGTGAGTGTTGAGCGATAGATCTTCAGATTTAAATATTCGACGGGTAGAACGAAATGCAATTCCATAACTATTTCTCTTAGACTATTAAGATTGTTTATTTACTTTTATTTACTTTTCCCGCATTTACTTTACGCACCCAATCATGAAACTTAGAACATGAGATAATTGAATGCCAGTTTTTCTCTACCAATCTATATGGACTACGATATGATATAACATATATCACCCAATAATAAATATACCTATTACTTTTTGCTTGCCGTTCTACCGCACCAACAACTATGAGTTCTCGCACTCTAATCACCCTATATCAAGTAGATGAGGATGCGAGAGAGAAATACCTTGATAATTTTTATGGCCTTAAGGGAGTTTTCTTACCTGATCTCTTTACATATTTTGAGGTCTTTGTTTATAAAGAAAATGTCTAACATCTCACTTGCCGCAAGGAGATAGCGCTTGGCCGCAAGGAGGATTTTTTATATTAATTTTGCTTGATTGTTACAAGTTGGGCTCTTGAGTTTATATAGACACATATTACAGAAAAAAAATCTCTAACAAGGTAGCCAATTCTCTAACTAATAACATACTAAATTATTTACTAATAACAATAGGCTAATAAAAATAAAATAACATGATGTAAAAAAATTTCAAATTTATAATCGGGGTACTATACTTTTATCGTTTATTTGTATAATTTTTTTAATTTGTGTGAAATTATAAATAAGGGCCGGTTTGAGAGTTGATTTTTGGAGGGGATGATTTTGGAGAGTTGCGTCTATATCTAAAAATATGTTTGATATTTTTAAAAAGTTTAAAAAATAATATAATTTTATATGTTAATGTAGTATATTATTTTTAAATTTTTTTTTTTTAAAAAATATCAAAAATATATTTAGATATAGATGCAATTCTTTAAAAACGAACACTTAAACAGCCCCGAAGTGAATATGCTATTGGTTTGACATCATTGTGTCACCACATGTAATCCAAAAGGTGAGAATGCTAGAGTGGAAACTCCCTTTTTATTACACATACTTGATTACCTTAAAACTTCTTCATCAAACTTCATAGTAATTATCATGCAGTATATTTGTTGATCAACACTAAAGAAAAAGATGTGATTATTCATCATCTAGTAGCGTGGATTTGAATCAATAAGCAACATGAATCATTATATGTGATTATGATAGTTTGTGGTTTATCAATTAAACACATGAAACGAAAACAGACCACAATGTTGGAACATTGCCATGATTACCTTTCAATGCATTATATTATGTCAATTGAAAAAGTTTGTTAATGGTGGTGCTTTTGAAGTCTCTTTGTGAGTGTCATTCATGATGTCCAAGACACATATTCTCTAGTAGATAACAATCTTAAATCTTTTAAGGCCAGCAAGATTTCTCCCTATTTAATCATGATAAAATAGATCGACGTTGTCTACAATTTTTGAAAGCAATGTGAAAGTTAATTATAATTTAACTGTTTTTTTTTAAATCTTGATATCCGACCTTGCGACTGACTAATTCTATGGACTGTTCAAATATAAGAGTTGTTAGCACCTAGCTGAATTCGAACTCAGGATCTTGAGAGGAACACACTCTCAATATTTAACTATGGTATAGATGTACCAAATTATAAATGTACCAAATTTTAACTCCTGTGCAGTAATCCGCCTTCGACATACTCGAAAACGATTAGGTTCTTAAATTCCTCCATTCCAAAACCTTTATTTTTTTAAAAAAAATGTTAAATAATGGATATTATTTTTCTTTAAAAAAAATAGGAAAATAGAAATTATTATTAATATAAATACCATTAATTATTATTTCACATTACTTTCAAATAAATAAATATGCTTCTTAATTATTTGATTAAGGTATTTTTAATAGTTTATATATACAATTCTTCAAAAAGAAAGAGTTAAAGGGTCTTGCATGACCGATAAATTTTAATTTGCCATTTTTTAGATATAAAAACTTCTTTTCCTATTAATCTTAGCTCTATGAGCTATCTGATACCTAAAAAGCTAGCTGATACAAATTGAAATAAGAAAAAATATATAGTGAATATTTCAAGTAATGAAAACTCAAAACACAAACAGAAGCAGAGAACAAAATTAACTAAATATCAATTCTATTTTTTTTTTTATATATAACTTCAAAAGCAAGCAAACTGAACTTTACTTCACAAAATATTGCAATACATGTTGTATTTCTATACTTCAAAGTTCACTGTATTTCCTCTTGTTGTCCTTCTGAAGAACATTGTATCGTCTCTAATATGTTAACAACATTAGCCATATCAGGACGACTTGAAGGCACTTGCGACGCACAAACCAATCCCAATTTAATCACAGGAATCGCCTCCTCGGGCGAAAAGTAACCAACAAGTTTCTCATCGATACATTGTTCAACTTTCCCATCTTCCAACGAACTTCTCACCATATCACATAGAACAACGACGTCGTCCTCCATATATTCCACAGGTCTTTTTCCACTCACGATTTCTAGAACCAAAATTCCAAAACCATATACGTCGCACTTTTCCGTTATGTTAACCGTGCGACACGCAAACTCAGGGGCCGTGTACCCTAGCGCACTTTGAATTTTGCTGCTCAAAACACAATGGTCGAGAATTGGTAATAGATTCACCAAACTGAAGTCTCCGATTTTCGGTTCGTCACAAATATCGATAAAAACATTAGTAGATTTTAGGTTATAATGGATTATGTTCATTTGATGTAAATAGGCCAAACCTTTTGCTATTCCTAAAATAACCTTGAATCTTGCTCTCCAAGAAAACTCAATTTTGCTTTGATCATCATCATCATGTAGAAGCTTATGCAAACTCCCTCTAGAAAAATACTCATAAATTATAAGCTGAAAAGATGAATTCCAATAGTAGCCTTCAAGTCCCACAAGATTTTGATGCCTAATCTTACCAAGCTTTTGAACTTCTCGCTCAAATTCTTCTTGTGATTTTGTCATACTCGAACCTAAAAGCTTCTTGATCGCAACAAAATTCTGATCTCGAAGGACAACACAATAAACAACTCCAAATCCACCGCGGCCAATTTCATTACCTTCTTTAAGAAGATTGTTCACCTCATCGGAAAACTCAACATCATCACCATTAATCATCACGAATTTTCCGCATTTTGGATCTTTTTCTGGCAAAAAACTATTATCCTCACCACCGGATAATCCAAACGGAGAACCAGAATGTGAAACCGAAGACCTAACATGGATATTCAAAACCGTAACAGCAACAACACCAACAACAATAGAAACCGCCGCACCAATAGCAATAAAAACCGATATACTAAGCATTATCTTATGATGATGGTTTTGTAAAGAAGTTCTTGAACTGTTGTAATTTGAATTAGGGTTCAAAACAATAGGTTTCGGATGATAAGATCGATCGCATGAGTGGTTAACAACAGAACCACACAACAATGGATTTCCATGAACAAATGAAGGAGTGATTGTGTTGAAGAATCCACCAATTGGTAATTCACCTTGAAGATGGTTATATGAAACATTGAATGAGGAAAGATGTGTAAGATTTGTGAGCTTTTTCGGTAAAGTTCCGGAGAGTTTGTTCCATGACAAATCTGCAGATTGAAGATTTGTTAGGTTTGCAATTGTTGCAGGGATTGATCCAATAAGATTGTTGTGTGCAAGATTCCTGTTCCATTGAAATTCACAGAAAAATAATAAAAGTTAAAACAATGATAGATTCATAAACTCCAGAAGGTTGTTGAACTGGCCTATTTGAGTTTATCTTATGAACTGAACTATGAAGCACGGACACAGACACGGACATCAGATAAGACACTGATAACAAAACAATTTGAAAAAACAAAATAAATTAAAAGTAATCACAAGTGACAGTGTTAGTGTCAGATAAGACACTGATAACAAAACAATTTGAAAAAACAAAATAAATTAAAAGTAATCACAAGTGACAGTGTTAGTGTCAGCCTGACAATTATTTTCAAAGTAGCTTATAACTTATATGAAAAACAATTTGATTTGATTATATCTATTGGTATAGAAATAACTTATACAAAATAATTTATATGATAAGCGCTTATGCTATAAGCACTTAATTAAACTATAGCATGAAAGATGTAAAGTGTGATAAAGAACTTACAAAGATTTTAGAGCTGAACATTTTGCAATTTGAACTGGAATTCTTCCACCTAACAAATTCCTTTGAAGCTTCAATTCAATAAGTGAAACTGTTCCTTCTATTTCTAGAGGAATGCTTCCATTCAGCTTGTTATCACTTAAGTCAAGAACATACAAAGATTTAAGCTCTTTAATACTCGCCGGAATCGAACCAAAGATATTGTTTGTAGATAAGTTCAAAACTTGCAAACTTCTAAGACCTCCGATCCCAGACGGAATCGAACCCAAAAATCTATTAGAAGAAAGATCCAATATCTCAAGATTGTTCAATTCGCCGATCCAATGTGGAATGCTTCCATTGAGAAAATTCCCTTGCAAGTTTAACAATGTGCATGAAGTGAGTCTTTGTATCGACTCCGGAATTTCATCGGTTAGAAGATTATCACCGAAATCGATCATCTTCAAGAGCAAACAGTTTCCTATATTCTCCGGAATCCTACCGGTGAAAAAATTCCGCCCTAGCCTTAACTCTCTCAAATCATATAGATTTTGAACTCCTTCAGGAATTTCACCTTTAAGAAAATTATTCGAGAGATCAAGCGATTGAAGCTCCTTCAAAAACCACATTCCCGAATGTAACTCACCATTCAATTGATTAGACGAAAAGTTCAAACTTGCTAACGAGTAGCACGAGCTCAAAGACTCGGGAATCTTACCTGTTAGATTGTTTTTCGCAAACGATAAGACTCTTAACGACCAACATTGTTGAAAAAGCTCGTCCGGAATAGTTCCCGAGAGACTATTTTCACTCAAATCAACAACTTTTAGATTCCAAAGTGTGACAAGAAGATCATGGTTTATTTTTCCAGTGAAGTTGTTCCTAGAAAGTGAAAGAATTTGAAGGAACTGCAGCTTCATAAGACTCTTACCGATATGGCCCGAAAGAGAGAATCCATCAAGAACAAGAGAAGAAACTCTATTTGTTATAGGGTCACATTTTACACCTTCCCAATTGCAAGGACTATAATCATCTTCATTCCAAGAAGAAAGTTTGTTTTTTGGATCTTCTAGACCTGATTTGAACACTATCAATCCTAGCATATCTTCATTGAAAGGTTGGTATAGTGAGATCACTTGGAATGGAACAAAAAGAACAAGAAACAAAGAAAGGATGATGATGATGAATTGAGCTTGCATTGTTAGGTTGATATGTATAATGTAGGAAAGTATTTAGAAGAGGATCTTATGAACATTGATATTTCCATTTTCTTGCACTTTGTAGAAAAGTATTGGTGGGTCCAAATAAAGCATGGTCTATGAACCAAACTGTTACATCAACAACAAACTTTTGGTACATACAAATATAAAAGAAAGTTTCAAGTGCAAGAAAAAATAATGAGAGTGGTAGGGAAGGGACAAAAAGATGGTACTAACAAGTTTTGAATCACCGGTAGAAACCGAATATCCTGAGCGTGCAATTACAGAGACTTATTCCTCGAGTTGGGAAGGATTACAATGGACAATAAAACTTTTCCTCAAAAGAATTTAACACTGCTACGTGTCCATGATTGAGTTTGAATCCAAAACCTCTAGTTAAATTGGAAGAGATCCATTACCATCTTATCTTCTCCAAGTACTCGACGTGGCTGCAACAAAATGGAGTTAGAATTAAGAATTTACTGTATGAACAAAGCGAGTAGTAAAAAACCAAATAGCCTAGACAAGAAACAACCATGTGAGATAAAAAAAGAGTAAATAAACAAAGTGAAACAAGTTGAGCAAACTCACCTTTAACTTTTTTTAAAGTTCAGAGTTTCAAAGGAAGAATGAAAAGTATTTGACTCACAGAAGTAAGAAGTGAATTGAAAAGAAAAGTTTGTGAATGTGATTTTTGATGGAAGGTGGAATAAATTTGTTGTATATAAGATAATAAGAAACATGGCATTTCTAGTACCTCATTTTTTCATCTTCTTGTGATGACCGAGTAAAGTGAGGAATTTAAAGGTGGGAAGAGAGAAGCTTTTTCCATGTATGCTTTGGTTATGGCCTACGGGGGGATATGCTATGATGTGCATGAGATGGCATTTAGACAGATTTTCAGTGGGATGATGATGATATTCAAACTCTTTATTTTCTTTTTCATGTATTTTATTATTAAGCAAAAATAATGTATCATTGTTTTTCTGTGGAATCGTAGGAATCAAGCAATTTGGTGTTTCAAATTCAAAAAAAAAAATATTCATAGCATTGATGATGTCTGAAAGAACATATCAACTAATTGTTGCTTATCCTCTACTATATTTTTGTAATTTTATAGCATTGATGTGTCAATTAATTAGATTTTTTTAAGTAATTTTAAAGTAGGATAAAAAAATGTATTTCACTTAGAATTCAAATAGAGATTTATTGAGGGAGGGTCTAAAAAGAAATGGAGGGTCCAAAAGAAATAGAGGGTTAATGAAAAAGAAATGGAGTTTACAAAATGGAGTGGATCTTTACTCCTAAAAGCTTCCCAGTGCCAAAACAGCGGACGTGCAAAAGCCTAATACCCTTAAAAGTTAAAAGTTGTAAAAAAACTATGATAATACACACGCTGCCTGCAAAATAACAGTGGAACAGAGTGCAGACCTAAAACGCTCGGTATTCAACAATTCGTTTTTAATGGAAGTTAGTTAACCATTCAATTTTAAGTGTAAATTGTAGGGATTTATTTGTTTGAAATTGAATGGTGTTTTCCATGTCTATCTTTCGGAGGTTATTTCCCCACACCTATATAACAATTCAAAAGTATGCATAAAAAGAAACCATCAAATTTTACATCTTATACCACTTTCACTTCTAGAAACAAAAGATAAACAAAGCTAATATCAATCCCTTGTTTAAACTTAACAATAAGAACAAAAAAAATACAATACCAAAGGGATAGATCATCCTAGCAACAGAAATCTAAGTTCATTAACAGAGTCAATGTATAAAAGGTCCAAAAACGAACCCAGCTTCTTAAGCCTCTCTGAAATACAGTTTGCCCATCACATGAAGAACAGCAACAAAAGCTATGAAACCAATGCTCATCACAAGTACTACATTAGGGGAGATTTTGAGTCCAGGAGCATCATCAGTGTAAAATTGAAGCATAGTTCCAGCTGCTCCTCCTGAGGCTCCACCACCTGCTGTTTTCCTTCTCCTCATGCTTGCGGTAGCCGCTGCACTTCCTCTTTGGGGATTTCCTCCACCTAAAGCCATTTTCTGAAATGCAAACTCACACACTTAACATCAAAACTAAGACCCAATTTAGATTGAATTCCTACTTACAAACTACTATAGTATACTTATATACGACATGCAAAACCCAATTTTAACTTTTTGGAGAATCTATTGTTTAAAGAAAACTCATACTTATCATAAGAACTGTTTTCTAAATTATAATTGTTCTGCACTAGTAAGGGTACTTGACATGGTTTTAAATTGTTGTCGACAACCACAACTGTGGTTGCAATATTGCTGATGCAGTAACTTCAGCAACCACATCAAATCACAATGGCGATGTGAATTAAAATCATGTGTCCGACCACATTATGAACTGCATCGAACAGTTTGGTCAACGTTTCTTCAAGTATTTTCATCAAAACTAAAAAATTCAATAACCTCAAAACTCAGAACTAAATTTACTTCTGAGGTAAAAATCTTAATAATAAGTATTTTTAAGGGTGTGTTTCAAACATCTCCCAATCAAAATTCAGACTGCAACAGACATTGCAGCTGCAATGACAATGACCGTAATAAAGACCACAATACGCAACACCCGCAACCGCATTCGCGCAAATTAAAATCATGGAACTTGACTACAATTCACAGCAATATTAAGAAATGAACCACAATTTAAGGATTTGAATAAGATTCTTCTAATAATTCTTATCAACCTCTAGTATTTTTGAGAATTGTATTCAAACCACCATTAACAACCACAAACAATAACTTGTCAAAATTGAATACATACAATTTAAGCTTCCAAACAATTTGAAAACTGAAAAATAAAATCTACCAACAATTCAAGTTCAAGCAACTATTCAAATCAAGTATCAGCATTCAAAACCCTAGTTCATAAATATCAGAAACTTTGATCCAATTCTGAAACACGTTAAATTTGACTAACCCATTGAAACAAAAATAACTACAAGCAAAATTCAAAATCTCAAAACCCTAGTCCAAAATCAATAATCAATTATCTTAACTGCATGAAACAAACAAATCAATTTCACTTATCCGATTGAACAACTGAAAAACAAAATTTGAGAAACGAACCTGAATGATGAATTCCGGTTACGGAGATTCGTCGGCGCCGGTGATCTGAGACGGTGAACTCGTCGTGTTAGGTGAATGAAGTTTTAAACGACTGTGTTTAGTTGTTTACTTAGTCGTAACAGGTTTATAAAAAGAAATGAAATTTGACTTGGATTTGTGATGTATGTCCACGCGAAAGTGGCCAATAAGGATTTGCCACGTAATCATGTTCTGATTGTTATTATTAATTAGCTTTATTGACGTGGGAAGTTGGGATTTTTGTAAACGGGCTTAAATTAGTTGGGTTTTCTCAAAAAATATTCTCATGGCCATCATTGAGAATTTTACCTACCATCCCTCAAATTTTAACTGACACCTCCATTTTTCATTATTTCAAAAATATTCATAAACAAATTTGGGGCTGGTCAAGAACGAATTTTCTGAAATTTCTGATAACATATCAAAATTCTCGTAGTTCAATTATAAATTTCTGGTATTATCTTTTGAAAAAATAAAAATAAAAAATTTATTCTATCAGAAATTTTGAAATATACTAAATTTTAAAAAAATTCAAATATGCACTACTAGATATTTCAAAAAATCTGGTATTTTCTTGAAATTTCTGGTAAACGCAAAAAAAAAAGGGACATAAGAGTAATAGCACCATTAATGGGGGTGCCAAGTATAAGAGTAGGGGTGATGGGTTCATTTCTCCCAATCATCACATTCAATATTAATTTTTTGGGGAATTGCTTCTCCCACGGTGGAGAAGTAACCTATGGAAATTCGAAAATGCTCCTACGAATCTAAAAGTTTATTTTCTAATGCATCTATATCATACCAAAACATGTCTTAAGTGAGACACACCCCAATTTTTTAAAAACTTAGTCCGGAAATATATATTCGAACACACCCCATCAATGATTGTGTTTATTTAACAACACAATGACAATTTCGTATATGCACTTTTGAATTTGTGAAACATGAATTATGTGTGTTGGGTGGCTTTCTAAATCACTGCACTTTGTTCAAGTTTGTTTGAAACTAAGATGCCTTATACCACTGACATCACTAAAGTTGACTTCTCATTAAATAAAACGAAACTGAAAAATTGGCCAAATCATTTTATGGATAGGATGCAAGAATTCAATGAGTTGAGCGACATTGAAAAAGAATCAAATAAACAAAAGTCACTGGAGTAACCACCCATAGATATAAATTTAGGTCGTGACACATGTTTTGATTTATTTTAATTTTTCTTCAACAATGTATTTAGGTGGTTAGACACATGTGTTACATGTAATGTTTGATTAATATTAGAAATGTCAAATATATACATTTTCATAAATTTTAATGTATGTTTGAGTTTTCCAAAAATTTTAACATTTGGTGTGTTTCATAATAGGTTTTGTTTCTATAACAGGTTCTCTGTGAACAGTACGTGGTGAATACAGAAATACACTTCTGAACACAACTCAATTTATAAATAAAAAAATGCTAACAGGGGTTTATTTGGAAATGCATTTATGGACCCGCTCCATATGGTTAAAAATAAAGATAGCATGAGTTTATTTGAAAATACATTTATGGACTCACCATAATTTCACTAAACAAAGCAGCGTATATCTGAAAGTACATCTCCTGAATATCCTCTGAGACATGATTGCATTTTTAAGATCCATGTTGATTTAAAATTTTTATAAATATAGGTGTCACTAAACTTGTTAACACAAACACACAAAGAACATACAAAATGACTCAATATGCATATACCATTTTTTTATACTTCAATGGCGATAAGCCCCCTCTTCAATTTAGATTCTCAGAGATTATCCGTCTTGTCAATCTAAAATCAAAACTAGAGAATATGTACTTAAACAATCAAAGAGTTGTGGAGCTCTTTTATCGTTCACCGTTAATTGACAGCCATGGGAAGATACAGCTCAGCGAGTTTGAGCTGAAGACGGATGAAGATTTAATTGTTATGTGGAGTATATTTCACATTTACGAAACAAAAGGTTCGATTGAGTTGGATGCAAATATTGCGAGATCAATCGAAGATATTGTAAAGATGTTGAAATGCCCTACTTAATGATGAAATGTATTATTCGATTTACATTAATGATTATCTATGTAATGTTTCATTTTTTATGTATGTCATAACAATTATTGATGTTAATTTATCTCTCATTTTTTACGTATACGGAGATGCATTTCCGTATCAATTTTTATCATAAATTAAGGCCTAACTCGCTTACAAATAGATTGTGTGTGAATTGGGGTGCATCCAGAAGTACATTTATGAATTCTATGAGTAATTCTGATTTTAGGGATGGGTTGCAACCCTTAGGGCGTGAAGAGCGATTCTCATTTTTTATTCTCCATAAATTTATATAATTTATAATATGTACTTCAAATTTTAGAATTCAGATCGTGTTTTGAAACCTCTGATTCTAAAATATAAAGTTGTTGAATTTATAAACAAATACAATAAATTAGAACATTCCATTAAACTAGATAAAATTCAACATGTTGTGTTAAACACCAATATCAAGTTGTGAATAATTAAAAACATTAATTAAATACAAGTAAGATCATAAATCAAACAAAGTAGTTAATTCTTCATCCCGCTCAGTCATACACACCGATGCCTCGCCAAATGTTATGGGACAAATCAGACGTGAACATATAGCATATACTGATTTGACCATGGTTGCGTCTAACATGATCGGTCTCTTGGTGCTATACTGGCCATATATTGAGAATATGGTTTACACATCATTGTCGTTTTGAAGTTACATGTTGATAAATTGAATATGTTCATCATCATCGATTGACGAACAATGATATGCAATGATGGCTACCCTTCTTGTGTTGGGATGGTTAAGACAAAGATTTATTTAGTTCAACTATGGATTTAGATCAAATTACGTAGCATTGACATTGATCCTAAACAAATGAGGAGAAGTTCCTTTATTGTTGTAAGTTGCAACTACGTTAAAAGTCATTCTGACTAAGTATGGTTAAGAAAAGTTATTTGATTTTTTGATGTAAACTACTAATGAAAAAAACACATCATTTTATAAAAGCTCTTGTGTGCTCTAGTCTATAAAAGGTGTATGGGCAATCTAGACCATACAAAAGAATGCAATGATATGCTTAGGATTGTATGATACATATTATGCCAGAAGTCTCATACGATGGGCTCAAATTATAGAATCTAGACTATGCCAAAATTTCTCAGTATGAGTTTAGATTATAGAATTTGAAATTACTTATTACATTATCAGAATTCATATCTTTGATAATAACACATTTAAATTACACCAACATAAATAATAACCTAAAAAAACATCGAAAATTAATAATTGAACCAGAAATTCCAAAATCATATATATTGTAACATATCAAGCCAGGTACAATATAATATTGTATACAAAATACAATCAAATACAAACAAACGATCCTAAAAATGCATCATAATAGGACGCATGGAAACTTTTGGACACTATCTTCATCCATATTACTCGCTTAGGAAGGCACCAAACTTTCTGTGATGCAACTAGAAAAAATAAAATGCCATCCAACAAGCGTGATACTCTGACGAAGAGTGTATTTCTCAAACACCACATCATTTGCTAGAAGGCGATTTAGGATATGGCATATGCAATTTTATCCCTTCGTCAAAGTGAAAACTTTGCCATGAGTCTTAGTATTTGTGTACTCTCGATTGAAATCTCATATAGAAATAGTTGGAAAAGGATAGGTCTATTCCCATGTCAATGTATATTAAATAGTAAATGATATTATATACTAATTGATATTTAACATAAATTCATATAAATGTTACTTGAAATAGTGTCATATATCCAACTAGCTACTTCATACTATTTTTTGTCGCAACATTCAACTCCTTATACAATAAAGTCAATCATGTTGTCCCCATAGGTGTGGTAATTCACCCTCTCTAGATCTTTGTAAAATTGGAGATATATTGTGTGATTTGATTAGTCATTATTTATCTAGTTTTATTTGATTAAGTTTAATTAGGTATTTACTAATTATTTCATAAATTATTATTATTATTATTTATTTAAGTTTTTATATACTTTTTAGGTAATATTTAAATATTTGATCATTTCTACCTTAATTTTTCTATATTGGAGTATTTTGAGCTATTTTGAAGGTGACAAAAGTCAAGAGCTCACCTAAATGTGTAACTAGTAATCATGCCAGTTTGAGTATGTACAAGCATGCAAAGCAACAGGCCTATGTACGTACGTCCAAATCAAAGTATGTATGTGTTGCTTATAAACGTGTGATGTCATATTCAAGTATACATGTATGTTTTAAGTAGAAAGTGGTAGAATAATAAGGATGTAGAACTCACGGGGAGTGGAAAATAACTTAGATTAATTTTGCAAGGAACTATCTTTTGTTAATAAGAATGTGCTAGATAAAAATAGTTTATGATTGTCACAGGTTCAGTTTAATATCAAACAAAAGTTAGAACAATGTTAAGAAAGTAAATGAATGCAATAATAGAGAGAAAGTTGGGCAACGATCCATTTTGTATAACTGTGTCATATATGTGTGCATGATGTGTTGTATCGTGCAAGGAAAGGTTAGAAAGCGATCTAAGGGTGTATCTCTACATCATCAAAAACATATACATTAGGGAAAGGAGACAAATCTCCAAGCCTTGCTTGTAACCCTAAAGCATGTTTGATTTTTTTCTAAAAGTCCTTTATGATTGTAGCTATATATATCTATAAATAGTTAATTTAGTGAATATCTCTATTATACTATTTTCAATCACTTTTATCATAAAATCAGCTTGTTGTTGGACCTCTCATAATAATAAGCTTATAACTTTTTTCAAGTTGATCAATCAAAGAAGCAGATTCATAACACTTTAACCCATGATAAAACAAAGCATTAACAACACATCATTTAACATAAAAGACTTTTATATCAATTTTTTTATTGCTCAACATAAAAGGTTTAGCTTGTATGAGCATAGTACATACAACAATAATGTTTCTTAAGCTAATCATTCTCAAACAAATAGTGGAAAAGAAATAAAAACCTAAGAGTAACTTCTACGTATTCTTGCAATGATTAATCACCAAGAGACAACTTTTCTCACGCCAGGTATCAACGGTGAACACTTGAGGTGATAAGAAGAAGAATATCCATTTTCACTCTACTCATTCTCTTCACTAGTTTCTTCTAAGTGGTTTTCTCTAACAATGATAAACTTTTTTTCACTTCTTTAAGAGTTGCATTTATAGTTACTTCCGCTAGGGTTTTACGCATTGTCTTGGATCATGGGCTCGAGAATAAATGTCAAATCAAGCCCAAAAAATAATCAACATCATTCGCTCCATTTCTTCTCATTTATACAGTAGGGAAATTAGGTACGTACGATAGTGGGAGACAAAGTGTATCATGGCAGTCTGCTCGTGCAGACAAGCAGACGACGTTATCCTTATGGCAGCGTGTGTCGCGGGAAAAATCGTATCTTTTTTCGGGATGAGACACCTGATGCCTTCTTTGGGCTCGAGTGCTCAAAAAATGAATTTTCTTTTGTTTCGACCAAACTTTTTATTGTTTCCAAAGTAGGAAAAGGAAAAAAGTTGCAATAACCTTAAAAGTGGGGGAGAGATCTTGGGTAAGAGGGTTGGTTATACGAAGGGAAGGTATTAGCACCCAATGTATCTATAGTACTCTATAGGTTTCTTTGCTATGTTTTTCATTCCATGTTATTGAGAGGTTCTTGTGAAATAGGTGGGACCTAAGGTGTTTGTTTGATTATGCTCGCAAAGATCATCGCGATCCTCTGCATACATATCCCTTAGAGGGAATCAGAGCATCTGTAGCTCGGGGTCTACGGGTGCTAAGGTTTGAATGGTTTGAGGGAGAAATTTGCTCGCCAAGGATACGACCTTGTGCATACGTATTCTCAAAGGGATGTTGAGAAAGTCAGAGCAATCGTAGTTCTCACTTATGCTGGTGGAAGCAAAGGATAAGAGACAAATGTCATCTTAATGCTCGATGTATCTAATCTATATCATCACATACATCTGTTTGATTTTTGTTTGAAATCTTTCCATTATAAGCCCTGGGCTGTGCCACTTATGGTGCTTAGAATGATAAAGATGTTTTTTGTTTAGCCAGCCTTGTGGCAAAAACTTTCAATGAAGTCAGCCTTGTGACAAAAAGTTTTGATTAATCAGCCAGCCTTGTGGCAAAAGTTTCAATGAAGTCAGCCTTGTGACAAAAACTTTGATTAATCAGCCAGTATGGTGGCAAAACGGTTTGATTAATTAGCCAGCCTTGTGGCAAAAGAAATTTGATTGATTGATTGTTTGTGATGATATAGAAGAGATACTCCTATCATAGAGATGAAAAATGTCTAATCTCCTAGGGTATTTGTTTTGGATATTGGGGATGCTTATAAGAAGCTCGTGGGTCCTTGTACGAAGCCCAAGAGGAGGCTATCCGAGGGTCCTTGCATTGTAAGCCCAAGAGGAGGCTATGGGAGGGACAATCAAGGGTCCTTGCATTGTAAGCCCAAGAGGAGGCTATGGGAGGGACAAGTCGTTTGTACAAAGCCCAAGAGGAGGCATGGTATAGTTGGTTTAAGCTCTTAGAGCGATTTCACCGGGAAACCATACTCTATTGTCCTAACCTAAACTAGGGAGATTCTTTGCACGAAGCCCAATAGGAGGCTATGGGGAACCTAGTGTTGTACTAAGTTGAACAAGTATATATATATACACAAACACAAATACATGGACAAGTATGAACAAACATGAACAAGTACATGAACAAATATGAACAATTACATATATATGACAAAGTGTGTGTATATAATGGAGTTTATGAAGGAAATATACCTGTAAGCATGATCCATTTGTATACACGGGGGCTCGGGACTTATACTCGGGGAGAGGCCCATTTGAGTTTATTCAAAGCTATGTAAACAAGTATTTACAAAAGGGCTTGGGACTTATACCTACATGGAGGCCCATGGTATTTTTGGGAAGATTTAAAGAAAACCTTCATTTTTGATTTGTTATTCAAAGTTAAAAATCAAATTGATCGAGGTATGTACAAAAAGGTGTATGTACAATGAAATACCTAATTTCATGTAAAGGAATGGGACTTATACCTATGTGGAGGCCCATGTTTTATTTTATAAAACATGATTGATTGTTTCGTTAAAAGATGCGTCGTTTGAAAGACTGTTTGAAAGTTTGTTTTGAAAGAAGTTTTTTCTGTTCAGAGAAAAACTGTACAAAGAAAAGGAAAGGGACTTACACTCTCTAATATTCGAGAGGCCCATTGTGATTTTGAAGAAAACCCTAATTTTTGATCTTGTCACTCGAGGGTTTAAATCAGTTTGATCGAAGTATAAAAAGATAGGTATATTTGTAATGAAAAAAACCTAAATTTATACAATGAAATGGGGCTTATACCATAAGGGATGCCCAGGAGGTTTTGAAAATCAGTTGATCAATCCAAAAAGATTTAATCAAGAGTTTTTGAAAAGAAAACTAAAAAGAGATGGTTTTGAAAGTGATTTGTTTTAAAAAGCGTTAATCGCTTGTTTTTAAACAGTTTGAAATTTTGAAAGAAGTCAAATTAATTAAGATAAACACAAAGATTATACTTAATTAACACCTAAATGATTAGGGTTTGATCACAAAATATTTACAAATGATTAAGTTTGAAAAATCAAATGAAAAACAATATTTAAAGTATTTAAAAACACTTAAAAATATGTCATTTTAAACTTAATTAAAAATGTATTAAATAAATATTTTTTTTGTGATTTTTTTTTATATTCATAAAATACATATGTAAAATAAGAAGTGTGTAAAAAATGAATAAAAAATGAGTTAATTTGATAGGTTAAAATAATTGATGAAGTTGTGAAGAAAAATAAGAAAAATAGTGTTAAAAATTAGGTTTTGTCTTCCAAAGGGCTTGAACCCACGCCCTTGAAAAATCTGAAAACTAAATTGTTTGGATCAAGTGAATAGCCTATCTTGCTCGATTTTTCACAAGGAACATGATGGTGATCTTTAATTTCATTTATTTTTGCTCTAAGGTGGTTAATTTTCTGATGAACACGAAGAACCCTAATTCTATGATTCAATCTGAAATCGTGTATGTGCAAGTTATGATGCAATTGATTGAGGGTTAATGATCCTCATAGGTGCAGAAACAAGATGGTATATCAATATTTAGTTTATGATGCCTGTATGTATGAGTTTGAAGTTCAAGAGAGCTTACCTTAAAAATGGCAAAACTGGAAATCGAATTCTGCAAATGAGAGGTTCCAGGTGTTGTTTCTTGATCTGGATAGCATCAATGGACCTTATGGAACATGTTTGAATGCTTGAAACAGTCTGAATTCACCTGAGCAAGGCCATGGAACCTGATCTGCAGTTGCTTCAAGTATGAATCGAGCTTGATGATTATGAGGTTACAGATCATATGTGAGTGTTTGGATAGTTCATATGTGATATATATGAGGTGTTGGAAGTGTTAGTTTGGACAGAATTGAGCTTGTGTGGATTTTGGCATGATGAGGCTCATTTTATGCATATTTGGGAAGGGAAGAGTGATTCTGAGATTTTGATGTTTTTGGGGTGTGTGAATTGATCAAACACATCACATTTGATGTTTATGAGATGTTAGAACCCTCACTTTGCTTAGAAATTGCAAGAGATGGAAATTGCAATTCTCCCTCTTTGAAACTCATGAAACTTGCAACTTAAGAAAGAAGAGAGAAAACCTATGATTATGAGGTTTTGGTGTGATTTTGGAAGTGATTTGAACCTCTATTTATAGGCCAAGGATTCTGAACTCAAAGCCTTTGCAAGTTGATCCAAGAATGATGATTTGGCTTAAGAGATAAAATGGAATCTTTCACATTAAATGCAAATGGTTAAAAGTGACTAAACCATGGTTAAATCTCAAGCTTCTTATCCTCTTCCATTATGATCTTCAAATAAGAAAATATCTATCAATTATTTCATTGGTGCATCATTACTTGCATTATAGGTCATATAGTATTGAAACTTAGTGAAAATGGTTTGAAATTTCAAGTGAAAATGATCACTAAATGCATAATTCAAAGCCATAGCTATGCTCCATATTTTTTCATGCTCTTGTACATTTTGGAAAGCTCATGTTACACACTTCAAAACCCTAGTTGAAAGTTTCTTCAAGACCTTTAAGGAAATGGGTGAAAAAGATCCATGAACTTTGAAGAAAATGAGATTTTAAGTGAAATTTTCAAAAGATACCAACTTTGAAGCTCCATATCTCTTAAATGGTTGATCTTTTGGAAAATCATTTTATGTGACAAAGTTGTTTATTGGATCAAAATCTACAACTTTCATGTTGGAAGTTTTTTTCAGTTTGTAGGTGAAATTTTGAGTTATTCCCTTCCAAAGTTTGGAAAAAATCATTGAAAAACACTTAGAAATTTTTTCTAAGTATAAAAGTCAACCTTTGACTTTTTTATTCTTGATTGATTTTCTTGATTTTTCTTGATCAAATGACTTCATATATCATATATTGATGATTTAAAACTTCAAAAGTCATGGTTGACCAAAATTCCCCAAAAGTCAATGGTGATCTTGTACAGTTGACTTTTTCAAACGAATCGCGTTTCTGGAGTTTTCAAATGAACCAGGCTATCCTCACCAAATGAATGGTATGAATGGATTATATTGAGGCATTAGAGGATATTGAGCCATGGTTTGAGTTGTGGCACCATGTCCTGATTAAAAAGTCAGTTGTTCAGATGAATTAGGTCAAAAACCCTAATTGTCGACCTGATGAAATTGATGACTATGGATCTTGAATTGAGATGCAATTTCCATTGGATGTTGTCATAGGGATTATTTGAAGATGATTGAAACCTTTGATTGACTTCCTGGGGATTTTTAGGGTTTCCCAAATGTGATCCCTGATTTCAGTCCCTGATAGTTTAACACCCTATTCTGATGATTTGAAATTTCACTGTTGATCAATCCTTGTGTAGGAGATGTCTTGAGTCAATAGATTAGGAAAAAATGATGCACTTGGGGTCTTGAGGTCATGTCCCAAGTCATTAGGTCACATCCTGAGCAAAAGTCAGGAGTATGCTATCTTCAGTCAAAACCGTAATTTGGTCGATTCAAAGCTGTTGAGCTTATTGAAGTGAATCTTTGAGGATTAAATGTTGATTGTTGATGAAGATAGTCCATTTGAGATGAAGGGAGAACAAAACCCTAATTGGTTGTTACTTGTACTGATGAGTGATTTCTTGATTAAACCCTGCTGAGCATAAGTAGCAAACACAAGCTATGCAGTTTGTTAGAGATGCAAATGATGCATATGCAATGATATGAGGTGGTATCTTAGGTCAAAAATTGGGGTATGACAGCGTGGAGCGTTAGTACCCGTACTATAAACTGTCTTTTGTCTTTTAGCGCCTCATTCTTGTCCTTTCACATCATATCTCCTTCCAAATGCAAAATATTTCCACGTGTCCCCTAGGAATGTAGTTGATATTTCTCTTATTTTTTCTCAGCTGCTTCGATTTATACTTGAAATGTGTTTGGAAAATATCACCATGAGCTTGCACTTGTTAGCCAATTTACAAAGCATAAGATTAAGACAAATGGATAACAATATATGTATCAAATATCTAATTGTTTTAAAGATTGTGACAAATTCATCGTAGATTATTAGGGGCCAAATTGTGTTAATATTTGCTATTATATTTGGTACCTTTCGACTATTTTTATCGCATATTCATAGATCCCCATTTATTTTTGAAGTAAATAGTAGTAGTTTAGTTTATTACGCTTTAGTTTTCTGTTAATCTATTTTACAGGGATTTTTGTGCAGGTTTTCTTTTTAGGATGGAATTTGAGGCTTGGATTGATGAACCAATTGCAAAGACAAAGTTTCAAAGTCTGCTCAATGACGCGTCGCAAGCTGGAGCACGCGCCGCGTGCTGTAAGAGAAAATAAAGTTCAAAATCCAGTGACTTTCGCGCGTCGCGATGAGAGGAGCGCCCGATGCGAGCTTTATGGTAGTTTGATCATTAATGAACGGCTCGCGATGCGAGCTAGAGCGCGCGACACACGCTGAACAGATTCTGATTTTTGTATATAAGGGTCAGTTCTGTTTTTGTGAAGGGTTACACCATTTGAAGAGCCAAGAAACCCTAAATTCAGTATTTCAACATAGAATCGAAGAATCGAAGCATTGATCGTCGAGAAATCATCGTTGATTCTTGCTCTTCTTCCTTCCTTCCTTCTTATGCAAGCTACCATGTCAATGGATAACTAAACACTTTTGTTGTCAAGGCTTTGATGTAATCTTCCTTCTTTTTTGTATGTTTTTCTTATGAGTATTGTGTATGAACAAGTTGTTAATCAATATAGATGGTCTAGTTTGCTTTATCTTAATTTTCTATGGTTTAAATGTTTGTAAAATACAATATTTCAATCTTGAACTAACTCCATCATCTATCAAACATTAAGTCTAGACATAGAGTTAATGGTTGATAATCACTTTGTATCGATTTATAAACGTTATTTGTATTGTTCAATCGGTTGAGAAATCGTTGGTTGAACAATAAGGTAAATCTTGCTATAACGTTGTGGAAACGAACGGTATAGACGAACGATACGTGAAGTATTGATTGATAACGACTTCATACGCATGTTTGTAGGAAGACATACAATTTTAGGTCGATTTAATCAAGTCTTGATACGTTTCTTTAAACTTAAAACTTTCCTAATTTTACTCTTTGCTACTAAACTTGTGAATGATCTTTTACCAAACCAAACCCAAAGTAACTTTAACTCAAGGCAACATAAACTATAGAACGGCGGCGATATCGCACCAATCCCTGTGGAAACGATAAACTAAAAGTACTCCAATATACAATTTCAACATAGATATAAATTTAGACGCAAAGGATGCTACTTGTAGTTGTCAACTTTTTGAATTTAAGGGAATATTATGCACACACATTTTGACAAATTTTCAAGCTAAAAATATACTTAAAATTCCTAGTCAATATATATTGCCTCACTGGACAAAAGTAGCTAATAAATACATGGAGGTTAGTGTTATGGATTCTCATAATGATGAGGTGGATACTTTGAGAAGTGTACATGTGCATCAATAATTTAGCAAATTTTTAAATTTTGCTAAACAATCAAAAGAAGCAGCATATGAGTTTATTATGGTAGAGTTTGGGCGCATTTGTAATGCTTGGGAAACAATGGGATTAAAATTATCCAATGTAAATGACACTCTTAAAGATTTGCAACAACAATATATAGATTACACACATGATAATGTTTTGAATTATAATATCCAAGATCTCATGTATCACAAACAAAAGGTGGAAAGAGAAAATATTCTAACAATGCCCGTGTACAAGAAAGATATAGAAGTGGTCTAGAATTTACGATGGATAAGGAAACTAGTTAAAAGAAGGGCATGTAAATATTATCGAGAATATGGTCCCTATCAATCAACTTGCAAAAATAAATATTATAGAATTATAATAGTACAAACATGATATTATAATTATAATGTTTCATACTATTTTACCGGTCTTTATGCAATGACTAAATAAACTAGTTTGTGGATAATTATCAAGAAAGATGGAGAAAATTAGGCTAGCATATGAAGATTGATGATATTTATAGTTATTATTGTAGACATTATTTTATTTTCTTGTTTCAAGGCATTTTAAAGTGATTTATTAATATTCCAGTATGACATCTTATTTGTTTTAAATTTTAGAATGATTTCTTATATATATTTATTATTTTTAATTAAATTATTTTATAATTATTATTTATATATACTATTTAAATTTTTATGCGCATTTTATTCTTGAACTTAAATAAAATTGAAAAAAAGCAACAAAAAAAAAGGCTTAAATAGTGTTTTCGTCCCTGTAAGTTAACTAGGGATGGCAACGGGTCGGGTCGGGTGCGGGTTTTGCACTACCCAAACTCGCACCCGAAATCGACACCTGAACCCAAACCCAAACCCAAAGGGTGTTCGGGTGGAAAAATAACACCCACACCCGTTGGGTTCGGGTTTTCTCACCCAAACCCGAACCCGCAATAAAATACATAAAATACATTTTTCTACAACTTTCCACAAAATATATATATATATATATATATATATATATATATATATATATATATATATATATATATAAGCGGGTGTGATTTCGAGTTTTGGGTGCGGGTTTCACACTACCCAAACCCGCACCCAAACCCAGTCAACTCGGGTTTTCACCCGTTGACTCGGGTTCGGGTGCGGATGGGCCCTGCGGGTTTGGGTCTTCTTGTCATCCCTAAAGTTAACGTGTTTTTGATTTTCGTCCCTGAATCTTTTTTTTTTGTGCAGGTCCCTATATGTTCATTTCTTGTTGGCGTTAGTCCCTAACGTTAATGCTTAGGTGGCTAATGTTTACTGAGTTGACATGCTTTTTATTTTTTTATTTATGACATACTCCACTAGGCAAATTTAATATTATTTAATTATTTAAGTGTTAAATCCTGAAAATTAAATTTTTTAAAAGTTGGTCTTATAAAGATTCAAACCCTCTCCATCTAACTGAATGCATGCATGTATATAATGAATACTTTCAGCATATTTAATATATTAGTAGCCAAGTGGCATATTTAATGTATATAATGAATATTTTATATATATTATATTAGGTTTAGTTTAAAATATTCAATAATAATGTCGAATAATAATGGTAGATTTTAAAATATTTAAGCGTTAATAGTTTAAAAATATTAAAATGTTAAAATATTTAATTATTGAAAATGCTAATGGTTTAAAAACGTTAAAATGTTAAAGTAGTTTAAATATTAATAATTGAAAGATTAAATAGTAAAAAATATTTAATTTGTTAAATATTTATTTTGTTAAATATTTAGTTTATTAAATATTTAGTTCATTAAAGTCCCTTATATTCATAACTTTTCATTAATTTATTCATTATTTTTTGTGAAGAGTAGATAATCTTACCTTTTATACCGGTTTTACAATACACATTATTTATTTTATAATTAATTAAGTACTATATTTAATAACAAATTAATCTCTCCGACTCAACATCTCAAAAAAAATATTCAGTATCATTCAATCTTAACAAATTATCTATATTTATAATTTGTTAAGATTTAATGATTCAAAATATTTGTTTGAGGTGTTGAGTTGGAGATATATAATTTGTTAAGATTGAATGATCTAGATTTTGAGCTGTTGAGTTGGAGAGATTAGTTGGTTGTTAAATATAGTAATTAATTTATTATAAATTAAATAATGTATATTTGTAAAATCTTTATAAAAGGTAAGCTTATCTACTCTTCAACCAAAAAACAACGAAAAATCGGATCATTACTAATGTGTATTTCAAAAGAATATTTACAAATTGTTCATAATTGATTTGATCGTCAAATTTAAAAAATCTTAATAAATTCAAAACTAACGTTGTTGTTGTGATTCTTATTGTGAAGTATTTTTTAGAGGAAGAAATGGAGAAAGGTAGAATATTTTTGGCGGTGCTTATGCTGTTCCAGTGTTGTATAGTTATGGCAGAGGCTGAGTATTTGAAATACAAAGATCCAAAGCAACCATTGAATACTCGAATTAAGGATCTTGTCGGTAGAATGACTTTGGAAGAAAAAATTGGTCAAATGGTTCAAATTGAGCGCACGGTTGCATCTGCTGATGTGGTGAACAAGTATTACATTGGTAAGTTTTTGTTTTTTAATTTAAAAAATATTTAAACTACTGATTATTCATCGTGAATTGCGACGCCAAGGTTTATAATATTTTCTATAACTGCATGAAAAAATTATTGCAGGGAGTGTTCTAAGTGGTGGTGGAAGTGTTCCAAAGGCGGAGGCTACTGCAAATGATTGGGTTGATATGGTGAATGAGTTTCAAAAAGGTGCATTATCAACTAGGCTTGGAATTCCAATGATATATGGTGTTGATGCTGTTCATGGTCATAACAATGTTTATAATGCTACTATTTTTCCACACAATGTTGGTCTAGGAGCTACAAGGTAATTAAATAACCATTATGCTTATACTTATTTTGTATTGTTCTCGGTAGCACTAACACGTCTTAAAAAATGTATATGTGTCCCTGTTCATGCTTATTGATGATTTTTTTTCTTTGAATAGGGATCCTCAACTAGTGAAGAAGATTGGTGATGCAACTGCTCTTGAAGCTAGAGCTACTGGAATTCCATATGTCTTTGCTCCTTGCATTGCGGTAATTAAAATAATCAAAATTACATATTTGTCAATCGCACATAGATAGTCATTTGTTTCAATTCTCCTATGCTATAATGCTATAGTTTGGTTATAACCACTATTTGACAATATTTTTCTACACAATATTGTCAAGCACGAGATGTTAAGTAGGATATCTTACCGAAGGGAAAAAGGGTAATTTCATACATACATACATACACAAAAATATGAAAATCATAATACAGGCCCAAAAAATACTCAACATGTTTTTTTATGATTTTTCTTTAAAAAGCTCAATCTTAACTACGCTAGCAATGAAAACAATCTCTTGTGTAAGATCTTACTACACTGGTCCTATCTTATGTTCTATCTTATAATGTATATGTTTTGTATAGGTTTGTAGAGATCCAAGATGGGGTAGATGTTATGAAAGTTATAGCGAAGATCATAAACTTGTTCAAGCTATGACTGAGATCATTCCAGGATTGCAAGGTGACCTCCCTCCAAATTCAAAAAAGGGTGTTCCATATGTTGCTGGAAACAAGAAAGTAGCAGCTTGTGCAAAACACTATGTTGGTGATGGTGGAACAACAAAAGGAATCAATGAAAACAATACTGTTACAACCATACATGAATTGCTTAGCATTCATATGCCAGCTTACTATAACTCAATTATCAAGGGTGTTTCAACCATCATGGTTTCTTACTCAAGCTGGAACGGGAAAAAAATGCATACGAATTATGATTTAATCACTCGATTTCTTAAGAACACACTTCATTTTCGAGTAACATAACTTTCTTCATAAATCTCTCTCATATATCAAATGATTTTGTTTATCAGTATATCCTTAAATCTTTGTGTTTATTTTGCAGGGTTTTGTCATATCAGATTGGGAGGGAATTGACAAGATAACTTCACCTCCTCATGCTAACTACACATATTCAATTGAAGCTGGAATTAATGCCGGTATTGATATGGTAAACTAGGATTTTTTTTTCAAGTCTACTGATTAGGCATTTTTATCATTAAGAATTACAATTTCTTTTCTTTTTAAAACTCAGTATCTGGCCCTAGGACCAGCTAGTCCTAGGGAGATCAATACCACTGTCCACTTGCGGAGGCCTCATTTAACTAGAGCAAAAACTCTGTATGAACTGGTCTAACACAAGAATTGTTAGGAATCATCATACTCTTTGCATATAAACCACTTACGCTCTTTGCATAGGAACCACATGATTTTATACCTGAAATATATGTCTTTAATACTTAACCTTGTAATGATGCAGGTAATGACTTCATATAACTTCACAGAATTCATAGATGGCTTAACATTACTAGTGAAAAACAATGTTGTGCCTATGACAAGAATTGATGATGCAGTAAAGAGAATTTTGAGAGTCAAGTTTGTGATGGGTCTATTTGAAAATCCATTGGCTGATTACAGCCTTTCTGACCAACTCGGGAGCCAGGTTAGTCGATCACTTTTGAGTTAAATATGATTTTAGTCCCTACAATATGATAAAATTATACTTGCACCATAATTCGACAGGAGCATAGAGAATTGGCTAGGGAAGCCGTGAGGAAATCGTTGGTACTATTAAAGAATGGTGAAAATGCGGATAAGCCATTGCTTCCTCTTCCGAAAAAGGCTTCGAAAATACTTGTTTCCGGAAGCCATGCTGATAATCTAGGTTATCAATGCGGTGGATGGACGATTCAATGGCAAGGACTTAGTGGCAATAACATCACTAGTGGTACGACGATTCTGAGTGCGATAAAAAACACAGTTGACAAAGACACTGAGGTAGTCTATCAAGAGAATCCATCTCTCGAATATGTAAAATCAAATGATTTTTCATATGCGATTGTGGTAGTCGGAGAGACACCATATGCCGAAACAAATGGCGACAGCTTAAATTTAACGATATCTAGTAATGGAGAAGAAACAATAAACAATGTATGCGGCGGAGTGAAATGTGTGGTTGTGTTAATCACTGGTAGACCTGTGGTTATGTTACCATATGTTGACATAATCGAAGGGCTTGTTGCTGCTTGGCTTCCTGGGAGCGAAGGTTACGGTGTTACTGATGTTTTGTTTGGTGATTATGGATTTAGTGGTAAACTTGCAAGGACATGGTTTAAGAGTGTTGATCAGTTACCTATGAATGTTGGTGATTCTCATTATGATCCTTTATTTCCATTTGAATTTGGTCTTACAACTCAAGGTCTTAAGATGACTTAGAGCTTATTAGACTTTGTTGGATGTTGTATGATATAAGTGTGTATTTTTGTAAGCTATTTCTGTAATAAAATATCAAATAAAGCTAATAGTTTTCATAAGCTATATTCAGATATTCTACGTTGCAACCAGAATCAATGTGAAGTTAAAAACATTTACAAAATATAGAATATCCAAGAATATCGATAATTAATCATGTCATATTTATATATTCTACACTATAACCATAGAATCAATGTTAAGTTAAAGTATATCATGTTATTTACCCTCAATTTACATATTTACATAATATTATAGTGATCTCCGGCCCAAGGGATAGTCAAGGTAGGCAATTGCGGATTAGGATCCTGGACATCACAAATTTGGCAGCCATTTTGTAATATCCCTATTTGTCTAAGCATGACTATGTATATATATTTATACACATATAATTGTTAAGTGGACTAGTTAGAATTTAAGGGATTTGGTTGGATATGAACATAATGGCATTGTTGTGAATAAAGATTAGTTGAAGGGGCAATTTGGGCAATAAACATCACTTGCATGAGAACTTAAGGCATTGTTTGGTGTTGGACTTTCCAAATCAAAATTTGTGGAGAAAAAAAGGAAGAACTACTTAAGAACAAGAAGAGAAAGAAGTGCATATCTCCATTTTCGCAACTCTTGGTACAGCTCCACTAAAGCGGTAATATCTCTCTGCTGGTATTTTTGATCGTAACGATTCTGGTCTCTTTGGAAAGCTAACGAAATTCTCTTCGATTTGCATATATGGTTCGCGTTCATAGCTTCTGTTTTGAAGGAGAAAATCAAGCTTGAAGTTGGGACATGCATGCTGAATGTGAAGAAGAATGGGTTACGGGTTTGGTGAGCTTGAAGGTGAAGTTTGTGTCAAGAAGGGAGTTCAATGGCAGCAAGAGCATCCTCATAACCTCTCTAAATCCATGGTAAGTCCTTAGATAGTGACTTGGGGAATTTGCATGCAAGGGTTAGAATTGGGGTTAGGGAATTGTGAGAAATAATCCATGATTCTATGATGATAAAACATGTTTATATGATAATTGCTGGTAGTATGTGATTTAATTGATCAAATATGTGTTCAAGTGGTGCTATTGCATGTTATACACTGTTGAAATATGATAGGATTCGTAATTAGATGATTAAGGAACCTAAGAATGAGTTAGGATGCTTTTAGAACCCCTAAAAATGCAGGAAAAACACATTCTGATGTAGAGTAACTAGTTACGAGTATGTGGGTAACCGATTACGCTGTTAAAAATGCAATTTTGGGCGGTTTTTAGTGCCAGTAACCAGTTACTGACTTTGGGTAATCGGTTACCCTGAGCGAAATGGAAAAAAATAGGAAACTTCGGAAATTCGTAACTTTTGCATTGTAAGTCCGTTTCGCGCAAACTTTATATCGTTGGAAAGCTAGCGACATCTAATTTTTAATAAAATTGGTCCCTAAACCAGAATATTAATTTATCATGAGGACTTATATCATGCATTATATAGAATGCCTATTGCTATTATGAATATTATATCCATGTTTGAGATGATATGCAATTATGTGATGTGCATGAAATCCTGTTGACACCGTCGTTTTGGTTAAACGATCGGCATTGATTGTATTGTTTGGATCAGCACTTGTTATGCGTGTGTATGCTTGAATCGAAACGGGCCGGGGCTAGGTTATGACTCTGAAGCGTGGCCGATGAGTCGTCCGTGGAACAACCTTAATCGTGGATCAAATAGGCACACACCTGAGCTATCGTTGCAGTGTGCTTATGAGGGTCACCTGGCAATTTACTCACTTGGCGTTAACACACTTGCGTGCTCGGTATGGTGGCGTTATGCGGATAAGTAGGCCTACGCATAACAGGTAAACCACCTCTAGTGAAGTCAAGTAGACTAAGCACTAGGCTTTCGCCTGGTGGGCCCATGTGTCAAGATGGCGTATTTGTACTCGGCGTTAACACACGTCCGTGAAGATGGTTAATGGGACTATGACGCCAATTAGGCTAAGGTCATCTCGCGGCTATCTAGGCTTGTGCGAACCCGTCTAATCATTCTTGCAGTGTGCTTGCACAAGTCTCTTGACATATATGCATGGGAGGTAACCCATCGAGGGTGTGTTTTATAACCTGGAGAGGCATTAACGCGTTTCTGGATTCCCCATACACGGGTATGGGTTTTGGCATACGTGTTTGTTGCACTATTTGTGTACTTGTGATATGATGACTCCTAATGTGGGCGATTCATGCGTTTGCTCCGTACTTGTACCGAATGTGAGGATAAACCCTGGATCAAATGTGGATTCGGTTTTGATGCATGTACCCTGTAGAACCGAGTGGACCCATAGGATAGGAGGACTCACTGAGATTTAGTAATCTCACCCCAATCATCTTATCTTTTTCAGGTGCAGTTTAGTAGTTTTTGATAGATAGCAGGTTCGGATTGATGACTCGAAGTGGTGTTGGCTCGAAGATCTCGTTTGTTTTGACATTCCGCTGTGCAAGATCCATTGAAGACTCATGTATAATGCTTTTTAGTAGAATTTCATGTTGTATTTTATATGAACCAAATATTTTATTTCTCTACACTTAATTTAATAATAATATATAATTTAATTATAAATTTTGGGTTAACTATGTTTTTCTCCTTTTAAATACATCAACTATTATTTTTAATTCATTTAAAAAATTATTTTAAATTTTAGCCCATAATACTTTTATTTTTAATTTATGTAAAGATTCTTTTAAATTTTAGTCTATATAAATTTTTCGTTGCTAATTTTAGTTTTGATTTAAAACTTAATTGTTTAGTTTTTTTAATTTGCCTTTAAATTTAAATTTAATATTAAATTGTTAAACTAAAAACTAAATATTTAAATTAAATATTAAATAATTATGTTAATGGTGTTTTAATATTTTAACAATGAAAAATTATTTTAAAAAAGTAGGACATTAACTTTTATAAAATAAAAAGACTAAACTTAATAATAGGAAAATTAAGAATATAAAAATTAGATGTTGGTCAAATGATAACAACTAATTAATCCAAGGGAAAAACAATTAATTTGATGTCATGAATAACATAATACATTTGAATTTTATTTGGGAAGAATAATATAAATATACATTTGGCTAGTTGCAAAAAAATATTGGAAAGAGAACATTCAAATTTTATTTCACTGTCATAGTAAATTTGTGAGATGGAAAAACATAAATAAATAGGCACTGCTCAACTTATTAGAAATAAAATATTTGATTTTAAAAATAAATGAAGTTTATTTGTTTTTTAATCAGAATTCTTTATCAATTATTAAAATATTTAATAAACAATTTAAATTGATTTATTTATTTTAGTACAATTAAATTTCTTTTTAATAAGATTTTCATATCGGTGCTAAAAAAATCCAGCTCAGTATAAAAATTTCTTGATTATTCTAAGGGCTACTGATTGGCTGCCAAGTTGTGACTCTCGGGGAGCTTAATTGAGGCAATTACCTCACATTTGAGATTTTCTCATTGCACCCATATAAGGTGAAAAACACCCCTTGAAAACCCAAAAGTACTTTTAAGATATGCATATTTGAAGGCACAAAAAAATTGAAATATTGGTTAATTCAAATATGCATATCCGAACTCACCTCACATAAATTTAGGATATTGTTTAATTCATATATGCATGTCCGAATTAATCAAAATCACAAATTTCTTTTGATTTTATTGTAAAAAGATACTTATTTATAATATAGTTATAATATAATTAAACGGATTTATTATTTATTTTTTTGAAATAAAAGAATTATATTTCAAAGAGAATAATTTACAAGACTTATGGCAAAGCCAAGATACTATAAACAGACCTAATTACATTAATAGGCTATTTTCTTTCTATAGTTGGATTTTCATCCAACCTCTATACACAATAGCATCTATAATATTCTTTATAGTTCTATCAACATCAATAGTAAGAGTTTCCTTCTTAAAAATAAATTGGTTCCTGTGCGTCCAAATGCCATAAAGGGTCTCAGCTGCCACTTTCTTAAACAGGCCTTTGCTTCCATCCTTTGCCATGTGTGTATCTCTTGGTCCATTGGAGATCTATGTCTTTAACATCAACAATTTGCATCCACTGTAAAATAGCCATCCAGATACTAATAGAAAACCTGCATTTAAACATTATGTGATCCAAAGTTTCATATGAATTGCCACAAAGCTCACATCTTGTATCTTGCAGCATTCCCATATTGAAGAGTCTGTCCTTAGTAGCCATACGACCGTGACAAACCAGTCACAGAGTTACTTTTGCACGAGGTATAGCAATATTATGGCACATCAAATGATGCCAATCCATAATAATATTGTCTTGCATAAAACACTTATATACCTGCATAAAGTGAATTATTATTAATAAAGAATAACTTAAATTCTATTGTTATAAATAAGGAATAAAGAGATTAAATAAAATTTTAATTTTGTAATGATTTATTTGCCACAAATTATAAAAATAATTATTTTTTAAATGATTATAATATTATGATTATAATTAATGAAATTATCATGTTAAAAATATCCTCCTATTGATATTATAATTTTTAATTTATATTAGATTTTTTTTCTTTAATTAATTTTATATTAAAATAATATGTTGATATAAATATTTATTAGACTAATAATATTATTATTTCTTGATTATTATGGTATATATTTAATTATATATTTTGATTAATACAATCAATTATACTATTAATTGTATTGATTCACCTTGATTTTAATTTTTAACAAATATTAGATTATTTTGGATATGCATCTTAGAAGTCACCTCTTGTTGCACCCCAAAATTTGCCCATCAAATTATTCTTAATTGGCTTACATATCTCATTCATTTACATCTTAGGTCATCAATAAAATCATGCATCATTAAACAACCATTGACATTGGAATCAGAGATCTTAAATTATTAAAGTTTCATTTCTTTTATACTTCAAGACAAAATCACCTTCAAAGGTATATCAAGGTATTACTATTAAATCAAGGATCAAGGCATCATCCTTTCAATTGCTTGTAATACAATTTGATTTGGAATTGTTCAAATAAAGAAGTGTGGTTACATTGACTTTTGTTGAATACAAGATATATAGAAACATTGAACATTGACTGACATAGAGGAGCACTATATCCATTTGAATCATAAGTTACATCATGATTAATTACAAGTTTGCAAGGCCAAAATTCCATTTCAAAATTCAATTACAATCATAGCCTAATGACATTAACCAAAACGGAGCCGTTGATAAACAGAACCTTATCCTAACAAGTTCAATGAGTTCTACCTTGAATTATTACATTGAGGGTATTTTTATTTACATAATGTGTTTCAAAGACAACAAAAAAAATCTTGGACTCAAATCAGAACCCACACTTGCTCCCACCAAAGTAAACTTCAGCTGCAGCTGCTCCTAATGTCACGGGCATGGCTGCCGCTATAAGCCTCTTTCCGGATTCACCATCATCAATGTCTCCCATGTCTCCATCTCCCTTCATACAGCCGATATCACCATCTACCAAACCATGTTTCAAGCTGAGCCAGAACCTACACACATTCAGCACCAGTCAGCATTCAAAGTTATAAGCTGCTGATCAGAAGAATGAATCAGTGCAACACTTAAGATCCAAAAAGAGAATTCACAAGGTGAAGGTGATCAGGTCATATAGCATCAGTTCAAAGGAAAAAAGAAACAAATCCAGAACAGCTCCATACCTGTTAACAACTTCAGACAATTTTGAACAAAGCTCACAAAAACCGATTCATTTCAATGTGCGGCGGATAAGTCGCGTACAACATCAATTCTAGTCTGACTGCATGGGTTATGCATCCAACCTATAGCCTCATTATCACAAATTCATACACCTATCAAATTGTCTTATTCTGCATCATATTCCAATTAGGCCCTTCAACAAAACCTGCAGCCTGCATACAAATTCAAGAAGAAAACCAAATAAAAATCCACAAGCCAAACAAGTTCACAAGTTATACCAACTGCCCTTTAACCTCAACTTCTCATAACAGAATTATAACAAACACCTAACTGTCCTAACCAATTGCTAACCTCTTCCTAATTTCTCTAACTGATTTAACCACCTCTAACAACCTAGTACAAAACAAGTTTAACTAACTCCCTCTAACCATCTGTAACCAATCTTTTCCTTCTAACTATCAAACATAACTCTAACAGAATCGTAACTACCCATAACAGATTTCTAACCATCTCTAAACAACTTTTAACAGCAGAAAAATCAGTTACACAGAGTTGCAACAGAATCAGTAACAGAACGAACAGAATGAGAACAGAAAGAAACTAACTTGAGAACCGATTCAATCCTCACCCTTTAATTCCTAACAGAATTTCCCAACTGATTCTAACTTCCACAACTGTCCAATCTCCACCCTCTGATTCAATAACTAACCGACCCTAATCTAATGGCCCAGATCAACTCATCTCCAATTGCTTCAACAATCACCTTCAACTATATAAACTAATCACTACTCATTCACAAGGGGGTCTCCACCATTTTCTTCAGAAATCAGTCCATCATTTCCTTCCACTCTCACTTCAAACTCTCTCTGAACTCTCTCCACTTCTCCACAATTCTTCAACCTCAGCCATTCTTCACTCTCTTCCACAATTCATAATCTTCACCCTTCACTTCTACGATTCTTCTTCAACCATTTTGTCTCCACCATTTTCCACAATTCACTTCATCACTTCTCACCATTCATCATCATCTTCATCCCTTCACTTCGATAACCATCTTCAATTCACCATTCTCCACCATTTCCCTGCTTCAGACCATCTCCTTCTCTTCACTCTCTTGACACACACAATCATACATCAACCTCTTTAATCTCCAATCTTCATCATCATCGCTACCGATTCAAGAATTCTGCAAAAATCAGAAAATCAGAGTACAGAAGAATCATCAATCGCGCTTCATAATCTGAGGGATTCGTACCTTCTGTTCGTCGACGAGAACACTCCAAATCCCGCCGCCACAGAATCTTCAACCTTTCTTCAATCTTCATCATAACCTTCATCTTCAATCACCAACCTCAGTCACCTTCATCGCAACGATTCTGCTCTCCAACGCAACAACAACAATCATTCAAAAGAGAAAACTCATAGAGACGAAGAGAAAGATTCAGAATCAACGGGATCAAAGATGAAGGAAGAACGTATCACCTGAACCCCAATCCAAGAAACACGACGGTCTCAGAAGAACAACGCGAGGTCACAGCGGCGGAGTTTTGATCGGAGAACAGATTGGGGAAATCTGCGAAAGTAGAGACCGAGAGAAATCGAGACAAGATCAGAACTGAGGGAGTGGCGGAGTACTCATCGGAGAAGATAGTGACGCCGTCACGCTGTTAACCGGAAGGAAAGGATGATACGATGTCATGGCCGAGGGAGATCGCGCCGTCGACGTTTCGCGAAGGAGAAGAGAGTTTCTCTTGAAGCTGAAGCTGAATTGAACGGTCACAACTTTACCCTAATCCTCTTTTAATTTTGTGTAATTTTATGAGTATCGAATGTGAATTAATTAGGTTTAATGTGAGTTTAATGTGAATAATTTGAGTTAATTGTTAATTTGATTATTAAAGTTTGAATTGAATAATAACATAATAATCATTTGGATCAACTCAATAAGTCTTGGGCCATTAATTGTTATTCATCATCTCTGAGCCCGTTATCATCTTTTTTGGCATTTTTGTCTGTAACAGAAAAACTATTCTTAGGCCATTCTTATGTTCACACCCCCTTTGGCCCATGACACTGCATCATTTTTTGACAAACAAAAATTCAGCAACTACAATACTCCTTGGGCCAACTCTGGCTAGGCCTTGCGCCCACGTTTCTATATGCACCATCAACTTCAATTTTGCACCCCCAGTTCCATGATTGTTTTTAATCAATAAATTTATATTCTAATTAGTTTTTTTTGTTATTTCTTTTAGTAGTAAAAATGCTGACTTTTCCTATCATTTTTAGACTTTATTACATATTTTGTCATATAAAAATGGTCATAAAAAATATTAGTTTTAGGCTATTAGTTTTAGTCTTTTATTTGACTTGTAATCCAATTTCTCCCATAAAAATCAATAAAAAATAATAGTATTTTAGTTCATTTTTGTACTATATTTTTGACTTGTTATTTCATGCTTGTGTGAAATTTTGTACCATTGTGTCATTCTCAAATTTTTGCTTCTATTGTGACTTTATTTTCCATGTTTCTTTAAATCCTAACTCTAGGTAGAAACCATGATAACATTAGGATCTAGAAATTCCCATTTTAACATTAGGCTAGTTAATTCATATTAGGCTAGTTTCCCATTTCTTTTCCTTTTCAACTTTAAAACACTTAACAAATACTTGACTTAATTTCCCTTAAAAGATACCAAGAAAACACCTAAAAAATGACTAATAAATGCTTGACTAATGAAAAAGGGAATGGAAACTCTTGTCCCTCTTGTTTAAGGGGATCACTTGAGTGGAAGTTCCCAATCTTAAAAAACACCAACAAGAGTAATTCGAGTCTCCCTTGTTTAAGGGGTACACCCGAAACGCTCGACAAATCTCTCTCTTCTCTATCTCGCCTCCGAGGCATTCTTTCCCTTAATCGGACACGTTATTTCCGCTCCATTCCCAGCTTAAGACTCCAGAGGTCGAGCATCGGAGTGCGAATGTAACTGTTCAACTAAAAAACACAAAAACAAACAAAAACTAAAGAGCCGAACTACGGCACTCTGATTCCTGAAAAGGATACGTAGGCATTAGGTCGCGGGGCCTAAGCGAGCACAACTATTTAAAAACCTTATTTTCCCCGTGTTTCTTTTTCTTTCATTTGCATGCATTCCCTTAGCATTAAGCATTAGATTTATACACCCTTTAGATAGCAACAAACATAGGTGGATACCATCGAGTACGATGGGCGTGAGGGGTGCTAGTACCTTCCCCTCGCGTAACCGACTCCCGTACCCTACCTCTGGTCGAAAGACCTTCTCTTATCCTTATTCTAGGTTTCCTGATATTCCTTTCCCTCTATGGGATAAATATATTGGTGGCGACTCTGTTCATTTCGCGAGCGTGCGACAGCTGCCGACTCTGCTGGGGACGTTGATAGACCTGTGCTGGTCCATTCTTAGCGAGTCGATCCTAGCCTTTGTTTGTTTCTTTTATTGGGTGTTTATTTATTTGTTTATGTGTTTACATTTTGTATATATGTTTGTATATCTCGTCTATTTCCTATTTGCATATCATGTTTACTTTTCGCATGCATCTGGACTATATTATGGGTCCACGTGGGGGCCACATATTTTTCCTGATTTGTTTTGCAGGTGGGGTTTTTTTGTGAGGTAAAAGGCCCACTACCCAGGCCAGTGACACATAGGATTAGTGTGGATGCTCATGTCAACTCCCGTAGAGTTTGATACGATCGAGCTTGACATGGGGTACCACGACCAGGCGAGGTTCTTTCATGGAACATTGTGTCTGGCACGTTTGTGCCTCAAACACATTGTACCCCATGGGAATCGTTAACCCTGGTGACCATTAGGGACCACCTGTCCGCGTCTAGACTTCATACCCGTGAGATTGGGGTGGGACAGGAAACCTGACCTTCATCATACCCGGATTTCTGCTATTTAATAAAAGGCGCCGAACCTTTGATCCTGGGACATTTGACTTATACAAAAGTTCTACATCAGTTATATATCATAATCAACGTAGAACCTCTGAATCTGGAGGTTTGACCTTATGTGACTTATGCAAAGGTTATCTATCAGAATCAACGTCGAACCTCTGAATCTGGAGGGTTCGACCATCTTTGACTTATGCACAAGCTGTTTATCCAGAAAGCAACGTCGAACCTCTGAATCTGGAGGATTCGACCATATCTTATTAACCATGAGAAGATGTTATCCAGGAGGCCTTGATCCTTGATCCTGATTTATGATACATTTGCATCATCATTAACATTTTGCATCCATGCATATGCATCCATGGTTACCAAGACTCCTACCTCCTACCTCTCCATCAGATCAGTCAAGACGATTCCTCCACACCGATATCTGACAAAAGCTCACAGAAGAAGAATCATGGGGAATTACAAATAAGACCAAGCTACCATCAGAAAACTCCATGCCCCCTAAAGGGGGCACCTTCCACCAAAGGAGCCTAAAGACTTTATGTTTGTCAGAGAACATTTCATTTGCAGTAGAATAAGGCCAAGCTTGCCATTGTATAGATTTCTTTAGTATTTTCAATTGTATTACTTTTGTTGTTATCAAGTACTTCTCATTGTAAGAAACTCATTTGGTTTGAATAAATAAAAATAATGCAATATACATGTTTTTCTCAAATCATTTCATCTTTGTCATTACGTTCATTGATATTCAACTCATTTGTCTTAAGCAACTAAAAAAGGAGAATGATGAAAATAAAAAAACACATGAATCACTGATTGTATGCTTTTGGAACAAAGATCCTGCTGACGATGTACAGGCATTGTTTCAATTCCTAAACACTGGAGTTATAAGGGAGTGAAACCCTCGTCAACCCCTTTGAGCCTAAGGAGTAGTAGTTTCATTTCAAAAAAAAAATATAATACAATGAAACCCTTCATCTTAACCAGGGGCAGGGTAGTCTTCAGTCAGTGCGACCGAGTGCTCAACTTTCAGGTATCTCCTCAGAGGATCAATCATATCTCACATCTCACAACAAAGAAGAAGAGCATAATCCACAATGGATGTCTCCCATTCACTAAGAAAAGGGCAGTCACAACCTTTTCATCAAGTCAATCACAAAAGTCATGCAACTTGTTCCCGAACGAGACAAAAAAAAAAGAAGAATGAAAAGAAAGTTATGAATCATGATCAAAAAAGAAAGAAGCAATAGCCCGCTAAGTCAAAAGAAAAAAAAAAGCTTTGAAGCAAATGCCTTAGGAAAAAATTAGGGCATATCCCGCTGGACAACGAAATCCAAAGTCAAAAGAAACTTTTTGTCCAGGCAAAAGTTAGGGAAAACAAAAGACAAAAGCCAAAGAGGAATCCTCCAAGGGACAAGTTGTTGTGACCATCAACAAAAGACCCAAAGGGTGACTGCCACCTCCATCAAAGCTATAAAGGATCCTCGTCCATCACAATCCTTCCTGAGAGGCGAACACTCGTGTCAAACTAGCTGAACGTAGGACTGGAGAACACCACGAAGAAGGGGTGGGTTAAGTAGAACTTGAGCCTTTATCCTTTGTTTCTCAAACCATGAACCCGACCACGTTACAACCCTCAAAAGTCCTAATTGAAGCAGGGTTCGTTCCGAAAGCATACAAACTGTAAAATCATGTCAAAACTGACTCCTAATGTTGCTTGTCACTTGCGTTAGTATCAGTACAACATTTTGACAAATAAAAACTTTTCTTTGAGATTAACATGTGCATTGCATTCTCATTATCCTTTTCAAAACAGAATTGTCTCCAACTTGAAAGTAAGTACTTGATACCAAGGAAAGTTCAACATGGAAATTCCATTGAGTAATCTTACGAAGGCAAAGGTTGGTCACCCATTGAGCAAATACCCGAAGAGTCCATTAGGTGGAAGAGCTCCCTTCAATCTGGGGCATTCATCCCTCGATCTACACTGGGGCATACCATTTCAAGTCTCCATGATTCAAGCACGTCAAAGTTCTATCTCAAGAGATCATACACGCTGGGGCAAGCTAGTAACGATTCATCTCTTCATCAATCAAGTGTCAGATATCAAGACAAGTGTCGAGGAGTCAAGCCAAACACCTCACCTTCACAAGTTCTATCCTTCAAGCAACAACCTTTCCGCAAGGACATCCTCCACCCAGTCCTGGTATCTTGGAAACAATCATTCCATTCATAATCATACATGCATCATGCATATCATTGCATTCTCATTGGCATTTCTCCCTTAATGATCCAATCATCAATAAAGCAGGGGAATCCACCTTATCTTGAATCAAACAGAGTTTCAGAACTCTGCCTAATCTATTCCCCACAAAAGTAGAAACCCTAATCAATCAGTACACTGCATATAGAATCCATAGCATTGCATCTCTAGAAGTGCACAAATAAATCAAACATTGCATATGAAGCATAAGCCAAGTTACTCATCGGATGAGGTCCCAACAAAGCATTCAGTTGATATTCCACTGGATCACTCAGAGTTACCATTGTAGTGTCATCTCCCATAGTCAATCATGTTCATCTTTCTCCAAACCCATGTTTTCTTACCTAGCTCAGACTGGTGTCTCTCTTTCAACCCAGAGTTGATGTTTTTAGGTTCAACCCAGAGTTGATTTTCCTTTCATCTTTTAACCCCGAGTTAATTATCGAGTTGACAGTTATTTCTTTTCTTTTTCCCACTCAACCCAGAGTTAACGGTTATCCTTTGTTCAATCCAGAATTGATTATTATCTTTTCCCTCTCAACCCAGAGTTGACGGTTATCTTCTTTCTTTCCCACTCAACCCAGAGTTGACGGTTGTCCTTTGTTCAATCCAGAATTGATTCTTTTTCCCACTCAACCCAGAGTTGACGGTTATCTTTTCTCCTTTCCCACTCAACCCAGAGTTGACGGTTATCTTTTGCTTTTCCCACTCAACCCAGAGTTGACGGTTATCTTTTACTCAACCCAGAGTTGACGGTTGTCCCTTGTTCAATCCAGAATTGATTTCTCTTTCCCACTCAACCCAGAGTTGACGGTTATTTCTAATTATTCGCCCTTCCCCTCTCAACCCAGAGTTGAATTACTTTCTCTCAACCCAGAGTTGATGTCTATCTCCTGTTTTCAATCCAGAGTTGATTTTCTTTCCTTCTTTCTCAACCTAGAGTTGATGCCTATATCTTGTCTCACTAATACTAGTTTCCTTTTCCGTTCTCAATCCAGAATTGATGTCTACCTCTTATCCAACCCAGAGTTGACCTCCCTTTGTTCTTCAACCCAGAGTTGACCTACTTTTCTTTTTCAATCCAGAATTGATACACTTTTCCTCAGTGGAGTTGACATCGCTTTCACCCCAGTGGATCTCATCTTTCTCCAGGCAAATTTTCAGGTTCACTTGGTATTTAATCTTCTTCTACCTTGAATGTTCGAAAGGCAAACGCAAATCTCACCCTCAGGTTCAAGACGATTAAATAGGGGCAGCTGTTGCACCCCAAAATTTTCCCATCTAATTATTCTTAATTAGCTTACATATCTCATTCATTTACATCTTAGGTCATCAATAAAATCATGCATCATTAAACAACCATTGACATTGGAATCAGAGATCTTAAATTATTAAAGTTTCATTTCTTCTATACTTCAAGACAAAATCACCTTCAAAGGTATATCAAGGTATTACTATTAAATCAAGGATCAAGGCATCATCCTTTCAATTGCTTGTAATACAATTTGATTTGGAATTGTTCAAATAAAGAAGTGTGGTTACATTGACTTTTGTTGAATACAAGATATATAGAAACATTGAACATTGACTGACATAGAGGAGCACTATATCCATTTGAATCATAAGTTACATCATGATTAATTACAAGTTTGCAAGGCCAAAATTCCATTTCAAAATTCAATTACAATCATAGCCTAATGACATTAACCAAAACGGAGCCGTTGATAAACAGAACCTTATCCTAACAAGTTCAATGAGTTCTACCTTGAATTATTACATTGAGGGTATTTTTATTTACATAATGTGTTTCAAAGACAACAAAAAAAATCTTGGACTCAAATCAGAACCCACACTTGCTCCCACCAAAGTAAACTTCAGCTGCAGCTGCTCCTAATGTCACGGGCATGGCTGCCGCTATAAGCCTCTTTCCGGATTCACCATCATCAATGTCTCCCATGTCTCCATCTCCCTTCATACAGCCGATATCACCATCTACCAAACCATGTTTCAAGCTGAGCCAGAACCTACACACATTCAGCACCAGTCAGCATTCAAAGTTATAAGCTGCTGATCAGAAGAATGAATCAGTGCAACACTTAAGATCCAAAAAGAGAATTCACAAGGTGAAGGTGATCAGGTCATATAGCATCAGTTCAAAGGAAAAAAGAAACAAATCCAAAACAGCTCCATACCTGTTAACAACTTCAGACAATTTTGAACAAAGCTCACAAAAACCGATTCATTTCAATGTGCGGCGGATAAGTCGCGTACAACATCAATTCTAGTCTGACTGCATGGGTTATGCATCCAACCTATAGCCTCATTATCACAAATTCATACACCTATCAAATTGTCTTATTCTGCATCATATTCCAATTAGGCCCTTCAACAAAACCTGCAGCCTGCATACAAATTCAAGAAGAAAACCAAATAAAAATCCACAAGCCAAACAAGTTCACAAGTTATACCAACTGCCCTTTAACCTCAACTTCTCATAACAGAATTATAACAAACACCTAACTGTCCTAACCAATTGCTAACCTCTTCCTAATTTCTCTAACTGATTTAACCACCTCTAACAACCTAGTACAAAACAAGTTTAACTAACTCTCTCTAACCAACTGTAACCAATCTTTTCCTTCTAACTATCAAACATAACTCTAACAGAATCGTAACTACCCATAACAGATTTCTAACCATCTCTAAACAACTTTTAACAGCAGAAAAATCAGTTACACAGAGTTGCAACAGAATCAGTAACAGAACGAACAGAATGAGAACAGAAAGAAACTAACTTGAGAACTGATTCAATCCTCACCCTTTAATTCCTAACAGAATTTCCCAACTGATTCTAACTTCCACAACTGTCCAATCTCCACCCTCTGATTCAATAACTAACCGACCCTAATCTAATGGCCCAGATCAACTCATCTCCAATTTCTTCAACAATCACCTTCAACTATATAAACTAATCACTACTCATTCACAAGGGGGTCTCCACCATTTTCTTTAGAAATCAGTCCATCATCTCCATCCACTCTCACTTCAAACTCTCTCTGAACTCTCTCCACTTCTCCACAATTCTTCAACCTCAGCCATTCTTCACTCTCTTCCACAATTCATAATCTTCACCCTTCACTTCTACGATTCTTCTTCAACCATTTTGTCACCACCATTTTCCACAATTCACTTCATCACTTCTCACTATTCATCATCATCTTCATCCCTTCACTTCGATAACCATCTTCAATTCACCATTCTCCACCATTTCTCTGCTTCAGACCATCTCCTTCTCTTCACTCTCTTGACACACACAATCATACATCAACCTCCTTAATCTCCAATCTTCATTATCATCGCTACCGATTCAAGAATTCTGCAAAAATCAGAAAATCAGAGTACAGAAGAATCATCAATCGCGCTTCATAATCTGAGGGATTCGTACCTTTAGTTCTTCATATAACCACCACCATTCTTCATCTGTTCGTCGACGAGAACACTCCAAATCCCGCCGCCACAGAATCTTCAACCTTTCTTCAATCTTCATCATAACCTTCATCTTCAATCACCAACCTCAGTCACCTTCATCGCAACGATTCTGCTCTCCAACGCAACAACAACAATCATTCAAAAGAGAAAACTCATAGAGACGAAGAGAAAGATTCAGAATCAACGGGATCAAAGAAGAAGGAAGAACGTATCACCTGAACCTCAATCCAAGAAACACGACGGTCTCAGGAGAACAACGCGAGGTCACAGCGGCGGAGTTTTGATCGGAGAACAGATTGGGGAAATCCGCGAAAGTAGAGACCGAGAGAAATCGAGACAAGATCGGAACTGAGGGAGTGGCGGAGTACTCATCGGAGAAGATAGTGACGCCGTCACGCTGTTAACCGGAAGGAAAGGATGATGCGATGTCATGGCCGAGGGAGATCGCGCCGTCGACGTTTCGCGAAGTAGAAGAGAGTTTCTCTTGAAGCTGAAGCTGAATTGAACGGTCACAACTTTACCCTAATCCTCTTTTAATTTTGTGTAATTTTATGAGTATCGAATGTGAATTAATTAGGTTTAATGTGAGTTTAATGTGAATAATTTGAGTTAATTGTTAATTTGATTATTAAAGTTTGAATTGAATAATAACATAATAATCATTTGGATCAACTCAATAAGTCTTGGGCCATTAATTGTTATTCATCATCTCTGAGCCCGTTATCATCTTTTTTGGCATTTTTGTCTGTAACAGAAAAACTATTCTTAGGCCATTCTTATGTTCACACCCCCTTTGGCCCATGACACTGCATCATTTTTTGACAAACAAAAATTCAGCAACTACAATACTCCTTGGGCCAACTCTGGCTAGGCCTTGCGCCCACGTTTCTATATGCACCATCAACTTCAATTTTGCACCCCCAGTTCCATGATTGTTTTTAATCAATAAATTTAGATTCTAATTAGTTTTTTTTGTTATTTCTTTTAGTAGTAAAAATGCTGACTTTTCCTATCATTTTTAGACTTTATTACATATTTTGTCATATAAAAATGGTCATAAAAAATATTAGTTTTAGGCTATTAGTTTTAGTCTTTTATTTGACTTGTAATCCAATTTCTCCCATAAAAATCAATAAAAAATAATAGTATTTTAGTTCATTTTTGTACTATATTTTTGACTTGTTATTTCATGCTTGTGTGAAATTTTGTACCATTGTGTCATTCTCAAATTTTTGCTTCTATTGTGACTTTATTTTCCATGTTTCTTTAAATCCTAACTCTAGGTAGAAACCATGATAACATTAGGATCTAGAAATTCCCATTTTAACATTAGGCTAGTTAATTCATATTAGGCTAGTTTCCCATTTCTTTTCCTTTTCAACTTTAAAACACTTAACAAATACTTGACTTAATTTCCCTTAAAAGATACCAAGAAAACACCTAAAAAATGACTAATAAATGCTTGACTAATGAAAAAGGGAATGGAAACTCTCGTCCCTCTTGTTTAAGGGGATCACTTGAGTGGAAGTTCTCAATCTTAAAAAACACCAACAAGAGTAATTCGAGTCTCCCTTGTTTAAGGGGTAGACCCGAAACGCTCGACAAATCTCTCTCTTCTCTATCTCGCCTCCGAGGCATTCTTTCCCTTAATCGGACACGTTATTTCCGATCCATTCCCAACTTAAGACTCCAGAGGTCGAGCAGCGGAGTGCGAATGTAACTGTTCAACTAAAAAACACAAAAACAAACAAAAACTAAAGAGCCGAACTACGGCGCTCTGATTCCTGAAAAGGATACGTAGGCATTAGGTCGCGGGGCCTAAGCGAGCACAACTATTTAAAAACCTTATTTTCCCCGTGTTTCTTTTTCTTTCATTTGCATACATTCCCTTAGCATTAAGCATTAGATTTATACACCCTTTAGATAGCAACAAACATAGGTGGATACCATCGAGTACGATGGGCGTGAGGGGTGCTAGTACCTTCCCCTCGCGTAACCGACTCCCGTACCCTACCTCTGGTCGAAAGACCTTCTCTTATCCTTATTCTAGGTTTCCTGATATTCCTTTCCCTCTATGGGATAAATATATTGGTGGCGACTCTGTTCATTTCGCGAGTGTGCGACACCTCTTTCCCAAAAACAGTGACTTCTGATATGCATATAAGAAGTCACTTTTTTTTTTTAAAAATGTGTCTTCGAATAGGTATATTCAAAATATAAGGGTATGTTGGAATTTTCACAGCATGAAAAAACATATGGGGTGGAATATGTTAGAACAAGATTTGTTCTGATCAATATTCTTAGTTTTGATGATAACAAGGATATGAATTTTGTGTGAGATAATGTGGTACTCTAATACATTGCAATTTTCCTTTCTGGAAATATATAAAGAGTATGCACAAATCAGCGCTCAAAAGCTTTGTCTCAGAAGGTTCAGCATGCAACATCAGAACATGGTCTGGCAAGACATCAGAAAATGGTCAAGGCAGAATCAGAACATGGGTCTATGGAAGCATCAGAAGAACTTGAGATCAGAAGCAGAAGCACTGAAGTTCTCATGGTATCACGCTCATAAGCACTTCAAGGTCAGAAGACAAGAAGATGCTATGCACCAAGCTGTTTGACTCTGATGATATTCAAATATTATATTCACAAACATCAGATCAGAAGAAAGTACAAGTGGCAGGCTACGCTGACTGACAAAAGGAACGTTGGAAGCTATTAAAGGCAACGTCAGTAGACACAGCGTGAACAAGGCTCGAGGTAGTTGACAAAAGTGTGAAACATTAAATGCAATGTTGTACGGAACACGCAAAGCATTAAATGCACCCAACGGTCATCTTCTCAAACGCCTATAAGTATGAAGTTCTGATGAGAAGCAAGGTTGACGATTTTGCTAACAATTAACTTGCTGAAACGCTGATCAAATTCAAAGCTCAGAAACTTCATCTTCATCAAAGCTCACTACATTGCTGTTGTAATATATTAGTGAGATTAAGCTTAAACGTTAAGAGAAATATCACTGTTGTGATTATAGCTTTTCAGAAGCATTTGTAATACTCTTAGAATTGATTACATTAATTTGTAAGTAACTAGAGTGATCAAGTGTTGATCAGGATACTCTAGGAAGTCTTAGCTTGTGTCTAAGCAGTTGTAACTAGAGTGATCACGTGGTGGTCAGGATACTCTAAGAAAGTCTTAGCTTGTGTCTAAGCATTTGTTCCTGGAGTGATCAGGTTGTGATCAGGATACTCTAGAAGACTTAGTCGCGGACTAAGTGGAAAACCATTGTAATCCGTGCGATTAGTGGATTAAATCCTCAGGTGAGGTAAATCACTCCGTGGGGGTGGACTGGAGTAGTTTAGTTAACAACGAACCAGGATAAAAACAACTGTGCAATTTATTTTTATCGTTCAAGTTTTTAGACTACACTTATTCAAACCCCCCCTTTCTAAGTGTTTTTCTATCCTTTAGAATGAAAATTTCTCCACACATTTTTACCAATCAGATCTTACTAGCTCAAGTACTTCTTAGGGCCTCAAATTTTTTAACCAATCGTAACATACTAGAATAAATGCTTTTTTCCTTCTAAATAACAATATATATGACAAATCATACGTATTACTGTATCTATGTGACTTTTAATGTAAAATGACATCTCTTTGTCAATTAAAATGTATTGTAACTTAAACTATACAATACACTAGTACTTTCTAACACATGGCCGAAAACAAAGATAAGTGCCATTTACTTGGCACTCGTGTTTTGCTTTTATTTTATATTTTTTTCTTATTTACTTCAGCTAGGGTTTTACGCATTGTCTTGGATCATGGGCTCGAGAATAAATGTCAAATGAGGCCCAAAAAAGAATCAACATCATTCGCCCTATTTCTTCTCATTTATACAATAGTAGAATTAGGTACATACGATAGTGGGAGACAAAGTGTATCATGGCAATCTGCTCGTGCGGACAAGTAGATGACGTTATCCTTATGGTAGCGTGGAGCATTAGTACCCGTACTATAAACTGTCTTTTGTCTTTTAGTGCCTCATTCTTGTCCTTTCACATAATAACTCCTTCCAAATGCAAAATATTTCCACGTGTCCCCTAGGAATGTAGTTGATATTTCTCTTCTTTATTCTCAGCTGCTTCGATTTATACTAGAAATATGTTTGGAAATTTTCACCATGAGCTTGCACTTGTTAGCCAATTTACAAAGCATAAGATTGAGAAAAAAGGATCACAATATATGTATCAAATATCTACTTGTTTTAAATATTATGACAAATTCATCGTTGATATAAATTTAAACTCAAAGGATGTTACTTGTAGTTGTCAACTTTTTGAATTTAAGGGATTATTATGCACACACATTTTGAATAATTTTCAAGATAAAAATATACTTAAAATTCCTAGTCAATATATATTGCCTCACTGGATAAAAGAAGCTAATAGATACATGGAGGTTAGTGTTATGGATTCTCATAATAATGAGGTGGATACTTTGAGAAGTGTACACGTGCATCAATAATTTAGCAAATTTTTAAATTTTGCTAAACAATCAAAAGAAGCAGCATGTGAGTTTATTATGGTAGAGTTTGAGCATATTTGTAATGCTTTGGAAACAATGGGATTAAAATTATCCAATGTAAATGACACTCCTAAAGATTTGCAACAACAATATATAGATTACACACATGATAATGTTTTGAATTATAATATCCAAGACCCCCATGTATCACAAACAAAAAGTAGAAAGAGAAAATATTCTGACAATGCCCGTGTGCAAGAAAGATATAGAAGTGGTCTACAATTTTTGATGGATAAGGAACTAGTTAAAAGAAGGGCATGTAAATATTATGGAGAATATGGTCACTATCACTCAACTTGCAAAAATAAATATTATAGAATTATAATAGGACAAACATGATATTATAATTATAATGCTTCATACTATTTTACCGGTCCTTATGCAATGACTAAATAAAATAATTCGTGGATACTTATCAAGAAAGATGGAGAAAATTAGGCTAGCATATGGAGATTGATGATATTTATAGTTATTATTGTAGACATTATTTTATTTTCTTGTTTCAATGCATTTTAAAGTGATTTCTTAATATTCCAGTATGACATCTTATTTGTTTTAAATTTTAGAATGATTTCTTATATATATTTATTATTTTTAATTAAATTATTTTATAATTATTATTTATATATACTATTTAAATTTTTATGCGCATTTTATTCTTAATTTAAATAAATGGAAAAAAAAAGCAATAAAAATATTAAAGCTTAAATAGAGTTTTTGTCCCTGTAAGTTAGCGTGTTTTTTATTTTCGTCTCTGAATCTTATGTTTACTGAGTTGGCATGCTTTTTGTTTTTTATTTATGATATATTCCACTAGGCAAATTTAATATCATTTAATTATTTGAGTGTTAAATCTTGAAAATTAAATTTTTTTAATATTATTTAATTATTTGAGTGTTAAATCTTGAAAATTAAAATTTTTAAAAGTTGGTCTTATGAAGATTCAAACCCTCTCCATCTAACTAAATGCATGCATTCCTCTCCACCAAGCCACTCATGTTTTTTGTTTAATGTTTATAAAGCACATATATATAATGAATACTTTAAGCATATTTAATGTAGGACAAAACTTAGGTACAATTCTTTAGTTGTGGTTCTTACTATTTTCCAATGAAAATATGACAAGTGTATATTTAAGTATATTTATCATATTTTCATTGGAAAATAGTAAGAACCACACCTAAAGAATTGTACATAAGTTTTTTCCTTTAATGTATTAGTAGTCAAGTGGCATATTTAATGTATATAATGAATATTTTATATATTATATTAGGTTTAATTTAAAATGTTAAATAATAATGTTGAATAATAATGGTAGATTTTAAAATATTTAAAGTTAATAGTTTAAAAATATTAAAATGTTAAAATATTTAATAATTGAAAATGTTAATAGTTTAAAAACGTCAAAATCTTAAAATAGTTTAAATATTAATAATTGAAAGATTAAATAGTAAAAAATATTTAATTTGTTATATATTTATTTTGTTAAATATTTAGTTTATTAAATATTTAGTTCATTAAAGTCCCTTATATTTATAACTTTTCATTAATTTATTCATTATTTTTTAATAAACTAATTATTAAATAAACTATATATTTAAAATTTTAATAGGTGAGATATTAAATAGTTAAAATATTTAATAAACTAATTACTTAATGAACAAAGTAGTTAAAATATTTTTTTCCAAAACAAAATATTTTAATTATTATTGAAAAAAATTGTTTAACAAAACATCGTAAAACCTACTATTATTATTTAACATTTTAAATAAAACCTAACATTAATATAAACAAGCCAATTTACTACTAATACAATAGATATGAAGTATTTAGTTAAATATTAGCAGTTATTAATTACTATATGTTATTATTTATTAGAACAAAACAATAATTAATACCAAAACTCAAAACAAAACAAAATCTATTTCAAAAAAAGTATCTTATTATGTAATATATACAAATGAATTGCAAATATATATCAAATATCATAAGTGACTTGGTGGAAAGGTTCAGACTATGAGCCAAATGTCCCTGGTTGAAAACCCTAAAGGGTCATTTTTTTAAAGAGAGAGGAGAGATCAAATTACATCTGAAGAGTTACACTCGTTTGTAATTACAAAAATCTTTTGAATCCCCCTGTTACAAATGAAAGGGTGTGTTATATCATTTCCCTATAACAAAATTAGTTTTGAATTTATTTAGATATTTCAAATTTGATGATCAAATCATTTATGGACAATTTGAAAATAATCTTTTCAAATACACATTAGTAATGATAAGATTTTTTTTGTGAAGAGTAGATAATCTTACCTTTTATACCGGTTTTACAATACACATTATTTATTTTATAATTAATTAAGTACTATATTTAATAGCAAATTAATCTCTCCGACTCAACATCTCAAATATCTAATTGTTTTAAAGATTGTGACAAATTCATCGTAGATTATTAGGGGCCAAATTGTGTTAATATTTGCTATTATATTTGGTACCTTTCGACTATTTTTATCGCATATTCATAGATCCCCATTTATTTTTGAAGTAAATAGTAGTAGTTTAGTTTATTACGCTTTAGTTTTCTGTTAATCTATTTTATAGGGATTTTTGTGCAGGTTTTCTTTTTAGGATGGAATTTGAGGCTTGGATTGATGAACCAATTGCAAAGACAAAGTTTCAAAGTCTGCTCAATGACGCGTCGCAAGATGGAGCACGCGCCGCGCGCTGTAAGAGAAAATAAAGTTCAAAATCCAATGACTTCTGCGCGTCGCGATGAGAGGAGCGCCCGATGCGAGCTTTATGGTAGTTTGATCATTAATGAAGGGCTCGCGACGCGAGCTAGAGCGCGCGACACACGCTGAACAGATTCTGATTTTTGTATATAAGGGTCAGTTCTGTTTTTGTGAAGGGTTACACCATTTGAAGAGCCAAGAAACCCTAAATTCAGTATTTCAACATAGAATCGAAGAATCGAAGCATTGATCGTCGAGAAATCATCGTTGATGCTTGATCTTCTTCCTTCCTTCCTTCTTGTGCAAGCTACCATGTCAATGGATAGCTAAACACTTTTGTTGTCAAGGCTTTGATGTAATCTTCCTTCTTTTTTGTATGTTTTTCTTATGAATATTGTGTATGAACAAGTTGTTAATCAATATAGATGGTCTAGTTTGCTTTATCTTAATTTTCTATGGTTTAAATGTTTGTAAAATACAATATTTCAATCTTGATCTAACTCCATCATCTATCAAACATTAAGTCTAGACATAGAGTTAATGGTTGATAATCACTTTGTATCGATTTATAAACGTTATTTGTATTGTTCAATCGGTTGAGAAATCGTTGGTTGAACAATAAGGTAAATCTTGCTATAACGTTGTGGAAACGAACGGTATAGACGAACGATACGTGAAGTATTGATTGATAACGACTTCATACGCATGTTTGTAGGAAGATATACAATTTTAGGTCGATTTAATCAAGTCTTGATACGTTTCTTTAAACTTAAAACTTTCCTAATTTTACTCTTTGCTACTAAACTTGTGAATGATCTTTTACCAAACCAAACCCAAAGTAACTTTAACTCAAGGCAACATAAACTATAGAACGGCGGCGATATCGCACCAATCCCTGTGGAAATGATAAACTAAAAGTACTCCAATATACAATTTCAACATATATATAAATTTAGACGCAAAGGATGCTACTTGTAGTTGTCAACATTTTGAATTTAAGGGAATATTATGCACACACATTTTGACAAATTTTCAAGCTAAAAATATACTTAAAATTCCTAGTCAATATATATTGCCTCACTGGACAAAAGAAGCTAATAAATACATGGAGGTTAGTGTTATGGATTCTCATAATGATGAGGTGGATACTTTGAGAAGTGTACATGTGCATCAATAATTTAGCAAATTTATAAATTTTGCTAAACAATCAAAAGAAGCAGCATATGAGTTTATTATGGTATAGGGATGGCAATTTGGCCCATCCCCAGTGGGTACCCACAAAAAACCCCATATCGGGTAGGGTAAATACCCATAAAAATGGGTATGGGCACGGGCACGGGTAATTACCCATTAAAATATGCGGGTATGGGTGCGGGCACGGGTACCTTACTACCCAACCCGCCCCATACCCACACTGCATATTTCTATA